>NW_006239158.1:389726-410716 GCF_000226075.1 Solanum tuberosum
CTATAGTCCGTCGCTAAACGCTGTTTTTTTAGTAGTGTACGCTTTAAAAGTGTGGTCCATGAGTTAAAAAAGCTACGCTTTTATCACCACATATAACGCTTCTCATAATCTCAAACTACATTTTGCAAATGTGACCTTTGATACCTTAAGCCATAGATGCAAAATGTGGCTATTGCTATCTCCTCTAAAGCAACATGTGTGATGTGTAGTCTTTCCTAATGTACCATATTACAATTTACAATCAATAAGCCACACAAGCAATGTCCCTATAACGACACTTTCAAAGCATGATATTTTGTATATGTTAAAAGAATATAGTTAAAAAAATTGTACCCTACAAATGTATGAATTTACAGTACACTTCAACAAAGCAATATAGGTCTTTTACTACACATACAAATAAAGAGATGTTTCAAGATATACACTTGCAAAGAATTCCAAAAAATTCAATGTAGATTCAAACATCAAAATTATTCAAAAAGTCTTCATATATAATAGCCATGCAGCTGTGCATATATCTTAGCTCCTTGCTTTCTTGTATGCTTCCTTAGGACATTATACCACATCTATGACGGGAGAATAGTACAATTAATGCTATTTGTCTATTTATCCTTATATGTTGTTTGACAATCTTCACCTCACTTACCTGTATATCTACAACATAAAGGAAATAAAAAAGGACTGTTAAATTCTCTAACTTATCTTCCTTGGTCAATAAATGAAATGAATCACATATAAGACCAAAGAGAAAAAAGTTGTGTACTTCTAATTAATGACATAAGATGTTTTTCAAAATGATCAAAATGATGAGCTATAATACTGTTGAGCATGTAAAGAAAAATATGTTGTACTTATCATAATAGACACAGTAGAATATCTGAAGGCATAGAAGTTGTTATTGGATACAACAATATGAAATTGTGGCAAATCAAATCATTATGACAAAAATACGATAAGCATAGGAAAGTTTCGATTTCAAACCAACCATTGCTTCAGGCAAGGAGGTGAAACATATGCTTGCTGGGAAACTCTTGCATCTTGTAATCTAAAACTAACACCTCCCTGAAAATTGGATACTCCATATATGTACCAAGCTTCATCAAGAACTCATTTATGACAATAGTAACTGGGAGGTTTGCCATGACTTGTTTACTGGCAGGTGGTGCTCCCAGGGCAGCAACACCATCGTCCAACATCTTAAATAGAACAAATTAGAATCGTCTTTAGTTCAAGGCAACTTGTATTTTCCTAAGTAAGAATGAATCTAATTCCCCTATAAGAAGTTTTCTTTTTATTTAAATAAAGAAAAGCATACCTCCATGGTAAAACATGGTCTAGTGTTGAATAAAATTTTCAATTCAAGAACATTTTCCCCAGATAGCTATGTATGTATTAAATAAGTGGTTAGCAAATGAGAAATAAAACAAGAGTGGATAAAGTTAATTGTTTAACTCAATTTTTTTTTATATTGGAGGTCACGTGAGAATGCAATAAATTTGTAGGTTAGGGAACTCCAAACAACACACCTTTGACATATTGTTGCTCAACTGACTGAAAACTACAGGCTACAGTTGTATTTAATACGAGGAGTAGATTAAAACTAGAGATACCTCTGATATTATATCATCCACTCTAGCAACCAGTTGCTCAAGTACTTTGAGAGAACCCTAAGTATCACAAACATTGCTGGATCACCTTGAGAAGATTCACCAGGAAGAAGTGTTGCAGCAGCAGTGAGAAGATTAGACATCTTGAGCCAAGCAGGTTGTGTCACTCCCCGAGCCTACACCCTAGACCTGGCCGGCACTCGAGAGCCATTGCTGGCCCCAAGCGAATCCTTGGCTTTTGGGGGTAAGCTTTCAGTCATTTCTTTCGGTAATCATTTTATCATAATACTCTTTTCTTAAAGGTATTAGTCTAATTATTTCTTTTATATTTTCTAGAATGTATTCTATATATTGTATATCTTGGGTTCTTTGATATGTATCTATATTTTCCTTTATTAGATTTCCTAATAAAGCGATATCTTCAATAGTTGCTTGCCAATATTGGAAGTATTCGTAATTTATCATTAGTCTGAACAGTATTCTAAGTCTAATATTTCAAAAATATTAATTTGTTCTAGTTCATATATTTCATCTATTTCATGCCAGGTTTGGTTTATTAGTTCTTCATCTTCGGGGTCAAATATTTTTTCCCATATTATTCTCCTTAATTCTATAATTTCTATATCTTTAAGAATATATAAAATCAGTGTTTCATAAGCTAATATCATTTCATCATGTAAAGAGGTAGTCATATTGATATTTTGCTGTTTAATCAATAATTCCCTTATACCATATGCATAATAAATATTATTCATATTAGATTACTATAAACTAGATTATTTTCAACCATGTTTCCTTGTCACTACTAACATCGTACTTTCAAAGGTACTCTCTTCCTAACAGCGCCTCAACTCTATTTACTCCCCTCACGGCTTCCTTGCCTATGGTTTCAACTTTAGGATGACATAGTTTTGAAAGTTTTTCTTTTTTTCCTCATGTTAGCAAACTAGAAAACATACTTCAAATAATTCTAGTGTATAATAACTAATATAAACTTATTTAATCATGCTAATGATTTTCAAGAATTAACAGATTTAGCTATGCATAATCATAAATAGATATACATGTGTGATATCTGGAATATTTTGATCCATAGCTTAGATTGGAAACTTGATATTTTATTGAGTATTTTTGTTTACAAGGAGGCTTGCTTTCCGTCGAGAAAGTCTTGCCTTAGATGTGCCTATACTATTTCTACTTTACATCTGTCCTATACTATTCCTACTTTACATTTGTCTCCTAATTATTACTTTACAGAGCACTACGTTTTAATAATGCACACTACTTTACACTTGTCCACTAATTTACATAAGATTCCTAATCCCACTATCTTTTATAATAAGTCAAATAATAAGACAAACAACTTTACTTTATTTTATCTTGCTTTTTATCTTGTCGTTGGCTTTTTATTCTAGCTGGACAGCTGTAATTACATTGTCTTCTCCATAGCATTTTGAGCATTGATGATCTGGGTATCTGTGTCCAATAGTTTTGCAATAATTTGTCATTATCTCTGGTGAAATAAAGTTCTTCCGTATTGCTCTTGTAGTTGGTTGTTGCTCTGGTTTTAATAAACTTAGTATCCATTGTCGTATCTCTTTCATATCTGCTTCTCTAATTTCTCTGGAATTTGAGTATATCATAGTTTGTTCTCTTGCATAATAGCTCCATACTGAATTTCCATTTAAATAATTGGTTGTTAATTCGTTCAAAATAGTAGCTATTCCAATAATCCTCTTTCTTGCATATAATTCTGGTATTTCTATCTTTTGTATCTCGTCTTGTCGTTCTATTTTTTCTGGTATTATCATTTCCCTAGTTAGTCCGATTTTTATGACTTGTATGATAGGTTTAATTTCATCATACAATATTTCTGCTGGTGCTGAGTAGAATTTTATATAGAAAAGTGTTCCTTTAGTTATTCTTTTATAATGCATAAATGCCTTGTGTAGCTCCGGTATTGTTGATATGTCATCTCCAGTTTGGGTATATACGATACCTAACAATCCATAGTTGTAGCAAGTTCCTACTAAATTTGTACTTGTCCCTGGTTGTGCAATCAGTTTGTTATATCCTTGTAGGTTTTGTGTGATGTAATCTTCATGGGGATTTTTTGTATTTTTGGATCTTGGATTTTGGTTTAGAAAAGTCTGTATTTTATGGATGTTTTCTATGTAGGGTCTGGTTATATGGTTATAAGTCTTTTTGTTTTGTCCTAGGCTTTCTTTGTAGGTATTTGTTGTGGTGGTATGAATAATGGATCGTTTTGGTTTTTTGACATAAATGGTTTTTTGAACATTTTATTCATATTGGTATTGACATATCTGGTTTTATTTTCTTCTTTTGTTGCAGATGTGCTTCCTGTAGCTGCACGTAAAAAATTATTATGGGTTTTTAGGTGTTTCCCAACGTCACCTTGTAGCTCTGGATTTTTTAAGTCTTCTGATCGACTTAGCTCCGCATGTTTATAGTCATGCTGCTGACTTTTTATTTGTTGTAGCTCTTTGTCTATGTTTTCTACTTTTGTACAAAGTAGAGTCATAGCTTTAAGTATTTCTTCCAGAGTATTTTCGTTTTCAGTCTGTGTAGCTTTGTCTTGAGATGTAATCTGCAATGACATTCTTGTTAGGAAATATTACTTCTATTGTAAATGTAAAATTTAGTATATTTAATACTAGTCTTCGTATCTCTTTGGTTGTTACTGAATCTTGTACCTCTCTTGTTATCCACCATTTTACCTGCGTATTATCTGTTCTTACAATAAATTTGTTTTATACAATGTATGGTTCAAAAGCTAATAAACATTTATATATTGAATATAATTCTTTTCTATTTATTTCCCATTTTATTTCGGGATTTGTAAATGTTCCTGAATAATATCTGCAATGATGTTCTATTTTTTTCTTATTATATTTATATTTTAATACTCCTCCGTAGCTCATTTCGCTTGCATCTGTTTCTACTATATATGTAAATTCTTTATTTTCATCTGGAAAGCATAATTTAGGTAATTTTTTGCATAATAATTTTATTTTCCGTATTTGTTCTTGGTCTTTATTGTCAAAATGATACTCTACGTCTTTCTTTAATTTCTTATGCAAAGGTTATAAGTTTTCTGCTAGATTAGGTATATATTCTCTTACCTGATTTACTAATCCTAGAAACGATTGTAATTTCTTTTTCGTATCTATTTGTTCTTCAAAATTTATTATCTTTTGTACTATGTGTGTTTGCATTTTTATACCATTTTTATCTATTTGTATTCCTAGAAATTCTATTTGTGTTTTCATTATTTCTGCCTTTTTCTTACTTAGACTTATTCCTGAGTTTGTTATAATATGCATAAATTTTTCTAGCAATTTTATATGTTCATCTTGAGTCCTTGAATATAATAATATATCATCTATGTATACTATGCAATTTTCTAATTGGTTAAAGTAATTATTCATGAAATGTTGGTATCTTCCTAGTGCATTTTTATATCCAAAAGGTAATACATTCCATTCATAAAATTCTTGTGGTACTGTGAAAGCTGTTAACTTTTTAGATTCTTCTTCTAATTTTAGATGGTAAAATCCTGACTTACAATCAAACTTGCTAAAGTAATTGTATCCTTGGACTTGTCTTATTTTTAATACTTTGTTTGGTATTGGCGAATTATATGTTTTTGTTTTTGCATTTAGATTTCTATAGTCAATAACCATCCTGCTTTTTCCTCTTTTTTGTTCACTATGTTTGTTTACTATAAATGCTGGGCTTGTATGTTTACTATTGCTTTCTTGTATATAATTATTTTCTAGTAATTCTTTTATATGCATTTTGAATTCTGCCAAATCATTAAAATTATATTTTAATGGTTTTTGGGTTATTATGCTATTTTCATCAATTAATTCTATTTTTACTTTTGTTTTGTGTTTTTCCCATCCTTTTAAGGGATTTTCACTATATAACGGTTCTAGTTTTTCTTGAATTATTTTGAGTTTTTCTATAGAGAATACAATTAATTCGATATTATGGTTACTTTCTTTAATATTTTCTAGTTTTTGGGTAATCTTTTCACTTCCTTTGATCCATGGTGTGGTTTTCCTATTTTTGTTGTTTACTCTTTTTGCTCCTACCTTTTGTTTACATGGTGTAGTAAACCACCAGTGTGTTTTTGTTATCACATGGGGATAAAGTTTTTCTAAGAATGACATTCCTAAATGCATATCCTTATTTATGAATTCGTAACTATATATGTCTTCTATAGTTAGTATTTTATCCCATATTTGTAATTTTATATTCTTTGCTTTATATGTTAATCATACTTCCTTCATTATTGAATCCTGTTACTACTATGGGTGTTTTTAGCTTTTCCCATTTTTCTTCTGGTAGGCAACTGTGTTTGCACATATTAGCTTCTGCTCCTGTATCTAACATAGGGGTATAATATATATTGTAGTAATTTTCTACTATTATTTTTGCAAGTATGTATATTTTCATATTACTCTTTTTATTATGACTTTCTTGTGTTTATATGTTATGGTTAATTGTGTATTTTCTAAATTATATGGTTTCATTTCTTCTAACCATTTTATTCCTAATATTATATTATCTCCTTGGTAAATTTTGAATTTTATTGGTATTATTATTCCTCCAATAATTATTTCTTTTTCTGCTATTTCATCAGAATTTATTAACTCTTTTGGTAATTCTGGACACATTCGTTCTTTAGAGGTTATTTCATCTTCTGTAACTAGTTCTCTTGTTATATAATTTTCTTCTTGATCAGTGTTTATTATTATAATATACTTCCTTTGTTCTATTATTCCAGTTATGTAGTAATGGTATGGTTCTACATCTTTTATCATTTGATAGTCTATTGATTTTCTTGAAGGTTAAGGTGTTTCATTACTATAATTTATTCCTTTCATTCTTTTTGATGTGCTTATTCTGTCACTTACTATTTCTAAATCTTCTTCTATATCTATTTCTCTATAACTGTAATCATTATTATCTATTATTGTAACAATTTGTTCAAAAGAATTTTCTATCTTTATTCTATTTATTTTATTATTTGCTGTTATTTTGTGTTTTGTTATTAATACATATAGATTTTTACATCTTGCTGAAAATATCTTGCTTCCTGGGGCTAACTCTATTCCTGACATTTTCCAATACAATACTAGAGATTTATCTATGTTTCTATCGTTTACTGCTACTGAATAATTGGCGCTTATTATAAATTTGAATTTTTGGTATATTAGATTTCCTTTTACTGCAAATATGATACTTTTTTCTATAGGTTCTACTATCCTGTCGTCTGCTAGGCATATTTTTATTGGTGTATCTATTCCTTCTCTGAAACATGGTTTTATTAATATTTCTGTTCCTCCTAAATGTACATATTTTATTGGGTTTTTAGCTTTGATTTCTTGTGTTTCTTTGTTTATTATTCTTTTATTTATTATTGGTACTTTTGCTTTTCATTTGGTATATTTGCAATCTATTATGTGTTCCTTTTGGCTTACCACGTAATATTCTTCTTTTTGTCTTTTAAATAAATTCTTTATTATTGGTACTTTAAATATTTTTTCTACGCTTAGGTCTAATTCTTTTCCTTTTATTTGTTCGAATATATTAATATCAAATATTACTTTTTGTTCTGTAGATTCGTCAGTTATATGCTCCTCTTAAGTTATTATCTGTACGTCTTTTTCAGTCATCTATATCATATAAATTATCTTCTTCTTCGTTTATTTCATTTTCAGATAATTCATATATACTTTCATCACTTTCTGGTTCATAATCTATATATTCTATTTGTGTATATTCTTCATTATCGATTATTACTTCAGATATTTGTTTTTTCTTGGGATTTTTGGGTAATTTACTGTCTTTAGCTATATGTCCTAGTTTTCCACAATTATAACAAGTGCATTCAGTTATTTTTTTCTTTGGTCTGAATGGTCTTTTTGTATTAGGATTTTTTATGTAGTATCTTCTTCGAGGTCTTTTGTACTTATACTGGGATTTATATTTTTTATATTTACCTGATTTCCTATATTTCGTTTTATAGTAATTATCATTACATCCAAATTGAGGTGCTATCTTATCTTTACAACATGCTTAAGTTTTTTATTATGGTTTTTTCCATTTTCATTTCTTCTCTATATTTTTCACATATTTTTGAATACCATTTTTGTAAGTACCTTATTCTTGCTCCTAAAGTATCTTGTAATTCTGCTTTATTCCAATCCTTTATTATTTTTGAACTAAATGGTTCTGGTAGTTTTGTGAAGTATAATCTTCTTATTTCTTTTCCTTCCTCTATACTATATGTTTCTTTGTAATAATATTCTCTAAATACGTAGGTATATTCTTCTATATAACACATGTTACATATTGCTAATTTTAACATTAAATTCCTGTTTAACTGTTTCTCTTTATTTTGTTCTTCTGTTTCTGTGGTTGTACTACTAAATTCATTTCTTATAGCTATTTCATATTTATTTAATATGTCAATTGGTGTTGTTGCTATTTCTCCATCTATTCGCTTATTATTTCTTAATGTTTTTATACTTTCTTCATCTAAATTTTATAACCATAACTTTACTGTTCCTATAAGTGTTCTTTCTATATACCCTGGTACTTCTGTCATTCCTATTTTATTATCTATCAATTGTTTTGAAATATATCCTACCCATAATTGGATTGTTTTATTTATATCTGTTACGCAATCTAGATCTAAAAAAATATTATTTCGAGTGGTTGTTGTGGTTGGTGTCCATTTTTTATTTAATCTTTTATTCCATATACTATCATATCTATCAGATTGTTCATAACTAACTGTATAATAGTTAGGATTTATTTCTTTTGGGTTTTTAACTCCCAATGTACTTGATTTTGTATCCTTAATATCACCAGCATTTATTTCTGTGAATTTTATATCCTTATCTTCTATATTTGCTAATATCTCTGTATATGTTTCGCTTATATCTGAACCTTGTTCTGAGTGGTTTTCATTTATATGATCTTCATTTATATCATCAATACTTATTTCTGGTTCTTCGTCTTGTAATTTTTCTTTAAATTTTTCTATTTCGCCTTTTAATTTTGTCTCAATTTCTCTTTCTTTTTGTTTAGTTGCATATAGTTCTTTTAATGTGGCTAATTCTTTTTCTAAAGAAATTATCTTATCATTTTTTGTTTCTTCTATTTGTTGTATTTCTAGTTTTGCCTGTTGTCTAATGATTTCTATCTCTTTTTTCCTGTCTATTTCTTCATTTTTTCTAGTTATTCTTACCATGACAGTTAAACTATCTTCTAATCTTAGTGTTTCTTTTTCTAGCATTAAATATAAATTTTCACCTATTTTTTTTATATCTTCTTCCTAAGTTTGAAAATATTATTTTTATTTTTAAACCGTCTAGGTTTTCATATATTTTTTCGTCTATAGCAAATTCTTCTTTATTCATCACAAATTGTGCTTTAGTTTATATTCAATTTGTTGTATTTGTAGTTGTAACATAAATATTGTTTTTCTTTGAGCTAATATAGATTTTTGGCTACTCCTGCGTATATGTTACAATTAAGCATTTTCTGTTTATGTTTTAACTTATAACGTTTTTCTATAACTGCTCTAATTAATTCTTGTGTGTGTTGATCTTTATTCATATTTTTAGCTTTTCCCATTTTTCTTCTGGTAGGCAATTGTGTTTGCACATATTAGCTTCTGCTCCTGTATCTAACATAGGGGTATAATATCTATTGTAGTAATTTTCTACTATTATTTTTGCAAGTATGTATATTTTCATATTGCTCTTTTTATTATGACTTTCTTGTGTTTATATGTTATGGTTAATTGTGTATTTTCTAAATTATATGGTTTCATTTCTTCTAACCATTTTATTCCTAATATTATATTATCTCCTTGGTAAATTTTGAATTTTATTGGTATTATTATTCCTCCAATAATTATTTCTTTTTCTGCTATTTCATCAGAATTTATTAACTCTTTTGGTAATTCTGGACACATTTGTTCTTTAGAGGTTATTTCATCTTCTGTAACTAGTTCTCTTGTTATATAATTTTCTTCTTAACCAGTGTTTATTATTATAATATACTTCCTTTGTTCTATTATTCCAGTTATGTAGTAATGGTATGGTTCTACATCTTTTATCATTTGATAGTCTATTGATTTTCTTGAAGGTTGAGGTGTTTCATTACTATAGTTTATTCCTTTCATTCTTTTTGAAGTGCTTATTCTGTCACTTACTATTTCTAAATCTTCTTCTATATCTATTTCTCTATAACTGTAATCATTATTATCTATTATTGTAACAATTTGTTCAAAAGAATTTTCTATCTTTATTCTATTTATTTTATTCTTTGCTGTTATTTTGTGTTTTGTTGTTAATACATATAAATTTTTACATCTTGCTTCCTGGGGCTAACTCTATTCCTGACATTTTCCAATACAATACTGAGATTTATCTATGTTTCTTATCGTTTACTGCTACTGAATAATTTGGCGCTTATTATAAATTTGAATTTTTGGTATATCAGATTTCCTTTTACTGCAAATATGATACGTTTTTCTATAGGTTCTACTATCCTATCGTCTGCTAGGTATATTTCTATTGGTGTATCTATTCCTTCTCTGAAACATGGTTTTATTAATATTTCTGTTCCTCCTAAATGTACATATTTTATTGGGTCTTTAGCTTTGATTTCTTGTATTTCTTTGTTTATTATTCTTTTATTTATTATTGGTACTTTTTCTTTTCATTTGGTATATTTGCAATCTATTATGTGTTCCTTTTGGCTTACCACGTAATATTCTTCTTTTTGTCTTTTAAATAAATTCTTTATTATTGGTACTTTAAATATTTTTTCTACGCTTAGGTCTAATTCTTTTTCTTTTATTTGTTCGAATATATTAATATCAAATATTACTTTTTGTTCTGTAGATTCGTCAGTTATATGCTCCTCTTGAGTTATTATCTACTAAACTTGTTTACTAAAATAACTTAGAACATTTAAAAGTCAAACATTCAAGTTGGCCAAAATGACAACTCATGTCTTAACATAAGAAATAATCATGTGAAGACAACTGAACTACTAACTGTCTATGAAGCCTCTAAAATAAAGAGGGATGTCGAGACAGGACCCCCGATCATCCTAACAACTGAAAACTAGAAAGCAATGTAAGAAGGAGCCCTCCGGAAAGCAAGGAGGCTCACCAATTGACTCTGAGTGCTCAACCTGATCAACGAGGCACTCGATGCTGATTTGCATCATAAGACGATGCAGGCCAACTGGCATCAGTACATTGAATGTAAGAGTATGCGAGTTGGAATTCTAATAATACATAGGCTTGAAAAGAATTTGAAAGGAATACTTACCTTGGCTTTACTCAACTCATGAATAACTTAACTCATTATAAAGCAATAAAACACATGTAATATATAAAAAACTTTTAAAACAGTAGCAAGCAACTCAGTTCGTTAAAGAAATGTAATAGCAAACTAAACTTTACTCATGTAATAAAGTAATATAGTTTATGTGGGAGTTTCTCTAACCGACAACCACCACTATGAGCCTAAGTGGTGATACATCGTCTTGCCCACGCTGCCAGAACTGTCCTATACTTTGTCGTCATATAGAACGCCTTAACTAAGTGGATCCACTAGTCTATGCTAAAAAGCACTTAAGGAGTCATCTAAAAAGTATGATCCTTTATTACCCGTGATGGCTACATGGTTTGTGGAGAATTGAGTTAATATGAACTCGCATCCCCATATCCATGCTCAATACTACTCCCAAAAGTATACTTAGCTCATATGTTTTAAAACAAAACTTATTTCTTTCGTTTGAGATAATTACTCAAAACTTAGCTTAAAAGCTCTTTTGGAATCGATGTTCCCCTTCTTGCTCAAATGTGAAAATATTTACTCTTTTGAAGAAATGAACTTCAAACTTTACTCTGTACTCAACTCAAAACTCAAGTCTTAATACAAAGTTAAAACGTTTATGAAAGACTTTTGAAAACTTTATGAACTTCTCTTAACTTGACTCTTGACTTTCTTTGACTTGACTCTTAACTTTTCTTGAATTGAATTATGGATTCAAGGATTGTGATTTGGGATAGGAACGATCTCATGATGTTTAGGAGTGTTTTTAGATAGTTAAACATGAGAAAAGATCAAGAAATCACTGCCTGGATACTAGTCCGCGACCGGAGATGTTTTAAAATTTTTGGTCGTGAAAATACTTTTTGAGGTAGAACGGTCTGTGACCGCTCCGTTCCACGAAGAACTTTTGCTAAATCTGAGGAGCAGGTCCGCGATGCGGAGCTAGTGCCCAGATTCGCCCGACTATTTTCCTTCTTTGTTTTCCAGCCCCAATTCGCCTAAACTCGGTTCTTTTCCCAAATTCTTTTTAGATTCAGTTACCCAACAAATGTACCTAAGAACCTAAATCCAAACAACTCTATAATTCGATGTAATGATCTCAGAAACATCTCCCTCTTATCCCAATTCAAGAACGACATCAAATTCAAGAATACATACCAAGAACATCAAACTTCCAAACTCTTTTAGGAAGAATTCATGCTGAAATAAACATGCTTGGCACGTGGGTGAACAAACCCAACATTATGAAAGTCTCACATACCTCGTAGGGATCACCCCTTGACGAAATCCACAATCTTAGCTTCGAGAATTGACGATTCTTGCTTCTTCTCCTCCTTTCTCCTCTTCTTTCCTCTTCTCTAAAACCCTAACTCAATTTTTCAAAATCGTAAATTGACCAAGTTCCGTTTAGACCCCTAAGTAATTACCAAAAACGAATTAATTTAATTGGGTATGGTAAAGACCAAAATACCCTTCCAAAATCTTGTTTAGACTTTCCTTATTTGAACAACCCCACTTCAAATGGGCATATCTTACTCATACGAACTCGGAATTGTGCAAACTCGGCGGTGTTGGAAAGATTATTTCAAGATATTTCCTACGATATCGGAAACACACCTAAATAATCCTGAGCTAGGATTTATGGTCGTTTGAAGTTGACCAAAAACTCAACTTAACATACTTAACAAATTTTCTAGATTTCTATTCTTTCCAAAAATTGACTATTTCCAATTCTTAACTTCTTCCTAGTTATTTCAATTTGCGAGATGTTATAATATCTCCCCCTTGGGGAACATTTGTCCTCGAATGAGATTACTCTTACTAGTAACATCTAACATTTAGTTCAAAACACCCAACAATCAAAATGCAAAACCAACATGCCAACTTATAATAAATACCAAGAAAAGGATTAGTACCTTGATTTGGAATTCTCCGATTTCAAAGAGATGTGGATACCTCTTCTTCATATCTTCTTCAGCTTTCCAAGTAGCTTCCTAAAAACACTGGTTCCTCCAAAGAACTTTGACTGATGCTACTTCCTTAGTCCTCAACTTGCAAACTTGAAGATCTAAAATCTGGACCAGAATATCTTCATAAGATAAATTATCCTTGATCCCAATATCTTCAGTTGGTATGATCAATGAAGGATCGCCCATACACTTGGAGATGTGAAATACCAGATGAACCGCTGCTAACTCTTGCGGTAGCTCCAACTCATAAGCTACATTACCAACCCTTTTTGATATTCTGTAAGGGCCAATGTACCGGGGACTAAACTTTACCTTCTTACCAAACCTCATAACATCCTTCATGGTTGAAACTTTAAGATATACCCAATCATCTACTTCAAACTCTAACTCCCTCATCCTCACATCAGTATATGATTTCTAACGACTCTGTGCTGTTTCCAACCTTTCTTGAATCACTTCACCTTCTCCATAGCTTGATGAACTAAATCAGGTCCTATCAACCCAGCTTCACCAACTTCAAACCATCTAATAGGAGATATGCATCTTCTCCATAAAGAGCTTCATAAGGAGCCATTTAGATGCTAGAGTGATAACTATTATTGTAAGTGAACTCGATGAGAGGCAGGTGATCATCCCAATTACCTTTGAAATCAATCACGCAAGCTCTCAGCATATCTTCTAATGTCTGAATAGTGCGCTCTGCTTGCCCATCTGTCTGAGGATGAAAGACAATACTTAAGTTCACCTTTGACCCAAGCCTATTTTGAATGACTTCCAAAACAGTGCAGTAAATACTGCACCTCTATCTGATATAATCGAAACAGGGACTCCATGAAGTCTTACCACCTCCTGAATATATAATGTGGCATAATCCTCTTTTGTATGGGTAGTCTTTACCGGCAAAAAGTGGGCTGATTTTGTCATTCTGTCAACAATCACCCAAATCGAATCATGCGTCCTGTGAGACCTTGGTAAACCTGTAATGAATTCCATATATATTAATCATCTCCCACTTTCATTCCGGAAGTTCAATACTTTGAGCCAGGCCTTTGGTGCTCTACTTTAACTTGTTGTCAATTTGGACACTTAGCAACAAACTATGCAATGCCCTTCTTCATACTACTCCACCAATACACTTCTCTTAAGTCACGATACATCATTGTGGAACCCGGATGGATGAAATATTTGGAGCTATGAGCTTCTTCCATGATCCTCTCTTGGATTTCATCCACCCTTGGCATACACAACCTACCTTGATACCTCAACACACCATCTCCTCCTTGTTCAAAAGCCATTACTTTTTGCTTATGAACATTTGCCTTCAATTCAAGCAAAATAGGATCTTGGTCTTGCTTTTATTTTACTTCTGACACTAATGATGATTCAGCCCCATTTATCACCACTACCCCTCCTTCTATGGAATCCATTAGTCGGACGCCCAGGCGTGCAAGTCTATGCACATCTTTCGCTAACTCTCTATTTTCTTCCTCAACATGGGAGGTACTACCCATAGACAACCTGCTCAAAGCATTAGCAACAACATTAGCCTTACCTGGGTGATAAAGAATACTCTTGTCATAATCTTTGAGTAATTCTAACCACTTCATTTGTCTAAGATTAAGTTCTTTTTGAGTAAACACATACAGAAGGCCCTTGTGATCAGTGAATACATCTACATGAACACCATACAAGTAATGACACCATATCTTCAAAGCAAATAGTACAACAGCCAACTCTAAGTCATGGGTTGGGTAATTTTCTCATGAACTTTCAACTGTCTGGAGGCATAAGTTATAACCTTGCCATTCTACATTAATACGAAACCCAAACCAATTCTAGACGCATCATAATACACCACAAAACCTCGAGTACCTTCTGGTAAGGTCAAAACTGGGGCAGTAGTCAACCTTTTTTTCAATTCCTGAAAGCTTTTCTCACAAGCTTCAGACCATTGAAACTTCACTATCTTCTGAGTTAACTTGGTCAAAGGGGATGAAATAGACGAGAACCCCTCTACGAACCTTCTATAATAGCCAGCCAAACCCAAGAAACTCCTAATGTCAGTTGGAGACGTGGGTCCAGGCCAATTCTACATTGCCTCAATTTTCTTAGTATCAACCTTAATTCCCTCTCCAGACACAATGTGGCCTAAGAATGGCACATACTCAAGCCAAAACTCACACTTGAAGAACTTGACATACAACTCTCTATCTTTTAAAGTCTAGAGAGCTATTCTGAGATGACTAGCATGATCTTCTTCATTCCTTGAATAAATTAGTATGTTATCAATGAAGACGATAACAAACATGTCTAAATGAGGTCCATGAATGTTGCAGGTGCATTGGTCAAACCAAAGGACATAACTAGGAACTCATAATGACCATAACGGGTCCTGAATGCTGTCATTGGAATATTACATTCCCTTACCCTCAACTGATGGTAGCCTGATCTGAGGTCTATCTTAGAGAAACAGGTAGCACCCTGAAGCTGATCGAAAAGATCATCAATCCTTGGGAGAGGATATTTGTTCTTGATGGTAACCCTATTTAACTGATGGTAATCTATACACATCCTAAGGGAACCATCCTGCTTTTCTCATAAATAAGACCGGAGCGCCCCAAGGTGAGACACTTACTCGAATAAAGCCCTTATCATGGAGATCTTTCAACCGTTCTTTAAGCTCTTTCAAATCTGCTGCACATATACCATTAACCTCGATATATCCATGTCCCCAATTAGCATCGCTACCCTGCCCTCTTTGCTTGATAGACGGGACAACCCAACAACAAACAAACTCATTCTACTTCTCATATCCGCAACCATCTCCGGACCGTAACGGGATAGTTGGGTGAACTTCAACACAGCCCAACGTTATGAAAGCCTCACATGCCTCGTAGGGATCACCCTTTGACGAAATCCACATTCTTAGCTTCGAGAATTGACGATTCTTGCTTCTTCTCCTCCTTTCTCCTCTTCTCTAAAACCCTAACTCAATTTTTCAAAAGTGTAAACTGACAAGTTCAGTTCAAAGCCCTAAGTAATTACCAAAAACGAATTAATTTAATTGGGTATGGTAAAGACCAAAATACCCTTCCAAAATCCGGTTTAGACTTTCCTTATTTGAACAACCCAACTTCAAATGGGCATATCTCACTCATACCTACTCGGAATTACACAAACTCGGCGGCGTTGGAAAGATTATTCTAAGATCTTTCCTACGATATCTGGAAACACACCTAAATAAATCTTGAGCTAGGAGTTATGATCGTTTGAAGTTGACCAAAAACTCAACTTAACATACTGAACAAATTTTCCAGATTTCTATTCTTTCCAAATATTGACTATTTCCAATTCTTAACTTCTTCCTAATTATTTCAATTTGCGAGATGTTACAGAGGGGAAGGTATTAGGCATCCCTCGAGTCCCGTGGTTCTAGCACGGTCACTTTTATTGACTTATACTTATTTTAACTATCTTTTGGATATATTTTTATAGGCCATGATTTGCTCGCATTTTTTATTTGTTGAAATTTTATTTGGTCTCGACCTAAATACGTAACCGCATTCTTGGTCTTTATATTTAGAGACATAACTTTCTTCTTTGCATCACGCTTAATAATTTTATCTATTATAAGTCTTAGTTTAAACTTATCGAAAGTCGACTATTTAAAATAATTTGACCAAGGTGCGTCACCACATCCTTGAATTTCTTTTAGCGTCTCAAAAAAGATGTGTAACCACATTCTTAAGTGAAATCATTTTTTAAACATGTCTATATTTATTTGCCTACCAAAATTCGTTTGTCAAATTTTTTAAGCGTGAATCAAGTGGTGCCGAACTACAATCGTTCAATCAAATTTTATCCATCTTTAGTTATTTCGAAATAATATCATCAATATCTCGTTATTTAAAATAATAATGATAATAGTATTTCATCTTAGACATGCATACAATAGTTAGTAAACCGATTGTAATTGTCTTATTATTATTTTTGTTAGCACCCAAAAGATCAAGACAACACACATATTATATCATAAAAAATAACTTAATACTTTTCATAACATGACCAAACAAAGAATTAATTCAAATTAGTAAGACACGAATATAAAAACTTTGATAATTAATTAAGAAAAAAAAAGCTAGGAATGGACTTTTAAGCATGTAAGAAATACTCACATGTCATATAGCATGTTAGGATATATTTCAGTATACAACATTAATAATATTAACGGGTTAAAAACATGCGAAATCTGAACAACTTCAATATATTGAAATTAATTCTTGCACAATCATGACATAAAACTAATACAAAAATAAAATAAAATTAAGTGTTACCTCTTGTGAAAATTATTTCACGAGAAGGGTTTAGGAACCACGAACTTGAAATCGCGAAAACAAACCTCGAACTCCAACCTTTGTTTTTTTTCTAAATGTTGTGTTTCTGCGTAATTTTTTTTTTCTTTTATCTTTCTTCTCCTTCTCATTGCTGCGTTTTTTTTTTTTGTGGTTTTGTAGTTGTTGATATTTTTTCTCCGTGTAAAGTTTTTTGGTTTTTTATGTATCTGGAAAAGTGGGGTTTTTATTGGGTTTTTCTTTCCAGAATTGCGTGTTTATGTTAAGTATGTAGTATATGTGTGTGGGGGTGTGTAGTGGTGTGTGTGGGGTAGTGGAGGAGTAAGTGGGTACTGGGTAGAGGTTTAGGGGGTAATGGGTAGTTTAGGCTATTTTTATTTTATAAATTAAATATATATAAAAAATTAAATTAATTAGTTTGATCTAAAAAGTTAAATAGCCAATCTAAAAATATAATTAAGAAGCATTGTCTTATTTAGTAAAATCTAAATTAAAAGAATACATATTTTTTGTAAGTTTTCATTTCTTTTTTAAACCAATGAAAATAAAACTTTACCTAAAAATGTAATTCTATTTTTTGTTGTTTTCAAATCCTTTAAAATAAAGTTAATAAAATAAGATAAAACTTAAAATATTTAGTTAGATTTTTATAAAATATTTAAGCTCTAAAATGGTGTAAAACTTAAGTTCGGTAAAAAATTACGTGTCTACAAGCTATGTGATGATACAACGTCTTGCCTCACGCTGCCAGGGCCATCCAATACTTTGTCGGGGTATAGAAACTACAACTAAGTGGATCCACTAGTCTATGCTACAAAGCATTAAGGAATCATCTAAAAAGTATGACCCTTTCTACCCACATTGGCTACATGGTTTATGGAGACTTTGAGTTATCTGAACTCGTCCCCATTTTTGGTGCTCAATACTACTCCCAAAATGTAACTAGCTCATATGTTTAAAAACATAACTCTTTCTATGGTTTGAGATTATTACTCAAAAGTCTTTCTCTTAAAAGAGATGGTACTAAAACTGCTCATGAAAACTCTTTTGGAAATCGATGTTTCCTCTTATCTTAAATGTGAAAATATTTACTCTTGGGAATACTTAGTTACCATATATCATTTTAAAGAAAATGAACTCGGCTCTTGTCTTTCTCAAACTCAATGCTTAAGTCTTAAAACAAGTTAAAAACAATTGTAAAAGACTTTTTAAAAAGACTCGAAGAACTCTCTAGCCTTGATTCTTAGCTCTGCCTTGAATTTGAATTATGGAATCAAAGATTATGATCTTTTGTTATGGATGATATCATGATGTTTAGACGTACCTTAGAGTATAAAAATCAACTAGAAAACATAGGTACGATTTAAGGAAACTCAAACGGAAAGAAGTGGGAAAGGGCAGAGGACCTGGAGACCCTCGTACTGAGTGGCACAGGGCGCTACAGAGTCTGGGTTGGGGCACACTAAGTGGCGCGGTGCCCCAGAGCTCAAACTACAGACCTTAATGTGGGGCGCACTGAGTGGCGCAGCGCCCCACCCCTTTTCCCAGAAACTAGACGAATTTCCTTGCTCGTTTTCTAACCCCAATTCACTTAAAATCGAATGGTTTCTTCCCCAATCACTGAGATTCGAATACCTATCATTAGTGTACAATAATTTACTCTAAAACAACCTTAAAACTCATACGATTAACTCAAGAACTCATCAAAACCTCAACAATCAAGATTTATGCAAAAAACTTCAACGAGACTCATCAACAACTCAAATCTTTTACTTTCTAGAGTGAAATTATGTTGAATTAATCATGATTGGCGCGTGGGTGAACGAACCCAACGCTATGTGAACTCACATACCTCTGAGGGATCAACCCTTGGCGAAATCCGCAACAAAATCCTCAAGAACTTGACGAACGCTTGACTTTTTCTCCTTTTCTAGAACTTCTCTCAAAACCCTAGCGTAAATTTGGATTTTTAAAACTAAACCAAATCAGTTTAGACCCCTAAACGCCTAAATCTGATTGAGTAAGGAAAAGACCAAAATACCCCTCTTAAATCCGGGTAACTTTCCTTAACTGATAGACATATTTTCAAATGAACATATCTCCCTCAACCGAGCTAAAAAATTAGCAAACTCGGTGGTGGTTGAAAGATAATTCAGAGACTTTTCATTTGATATCTTATGGTCCACCTAATTTATCATGTACTAAAAGTTATGGCCATTTGAAGTTAACCCAAAACTCACATTTTAAGCTCAACTTGCAAAATTTCAGATTTTTCTATTTCCGATTAAGTTTCTTTCAAATTCTAGTTCTTTCTAAGGCAGGATGTTACTGGTTACTCAGGGTCAAAAGTAAAATACCCCTAAGAATCCTGAATAAAAATCATAGGATAAATATCAAATACATGCTAAAATTTTGTTGGTATACCTGTAGCAATAGGTCACATGGTTGATTTATTTAAAACAAATCATAAAGAGGTGTTATCAGTACTTCTATTTGAGCCATTGTTTTTTATGTTGTATTCTGAGATTCATTCTCTACTTCATTTAACTACTCTCCGGCATGAGTAATACAAGTCTACAAATGTTTCTTCTCAGACAACCCTAGCACCAGGAGCTCAGGCTCAACGAATAGCCCAAGCCCAACATTCCAAAATCTAGGAATAGTGTATCATGCCTTTAAAATGGTGGCAACCTGACATATAACCAATAGAACTCCAAGCATTTGGAATAACTCATATTTATTCAGTAGTAATAGAACTTCTTATGCAAGTAAAAGGACTTGTGATAAATATTTTAATGCCTTTTGACAAATCTTAGGTAAGTAAATACACTTAAAGGAGACCTAAAGTTAAGTAAATATTGCCTTGTAAAATTCTCACGTGTAGTTCCTATTTCAAATCATTATCTACAGTGTATGATGGGAAAACGACTTCCATGGATGTAAGGCAACCTAAATCATATACAATGAGATGAGGGCATGCTAATGTCATTCGCTAGTTACTCTATAATATGATGGAAATGCCATGTTACATGTTTGAATCTACCTCTCATGCGAAGGATTTGAGGTGAGGTAAAGGTAATTTAAAGCTATGATATAGTACTTTCCCATAAAACATGCTAGCACGGAGATCAGATGACTATTAGAGACAAAATCAAAAAGTTATATTCTATTTAACATTATCTCACATATTCCAAGAATTACTTACTTGTAGCTAAAACAAAATTTAATGTATGAACATATGTGGTTGAATAATCAATTATCAACATCTATTGTTGTTAACTCTCTCTAAAATAAGAATAATAGGTGAAGAAGTGCTTAACGAAAGAACTAGGCATAGAGATAGAGAAACAACTAACAAGCTTATACTAAATCATTTGGTTAGTTAATGTTTTTTAGAAGGAATACAATCCCTTCCATATAAACGAGAATCTCTCTGAAATATGGTAGAAAATTAGTAGGTAGAAGTGCATTGTCTTTGTTGAATCAGTAATGGAGAATCACTAATTGAGGAAGAAGAGAGAAACAAATCTATATTGAGCTATAGAACTAAAGTGAATGAATTATTCATCTTTGGTAGTATCTATTCTATTTATAATACATCACATCCAAGCATTTAACTAGACTGGTAGACTTAACTATAGTTAGTTGTAACTACTTTTACTAACT
>NW_006239158.1:410746-421967 GCF_000226075.1 Solanum tuberosum
GGGTTTCACAAATTGAGGAAGAAGAGAGAAACAAATCTATATTGAGCTACAGAACTAAAACATGAAAAATCAATCGTACATCTTTGGTAGTATCTATTCTATTTATAATACATCACATCCAAGCATTTAACTAGACTGGTAGACTTAACTATAGTTAGTTGTAACTACTTTTACTAACTATATTTGTTACTGACACATACTAACAGATTCTATAGCTAATACGACACCAACTCCTTGCTTCATAACACCCCTCCTCAAGCTGGTGGCTGAAACAAATCTTTTACCCCCCGCTTGGACATTAGGTGTAGATGTGTTGCTTTCCATAAGCCTTTAGTAAGTAGGTCTGCCAACTGATCTCTTGTTGATACATGATTAGTCTTGATCATTTTTTGTTGTAGTTTTTCTCTGACAAAGTGACAATCAATGTCAAAATGCTTGGTCCTCTCATGAAAAATAGGATTGGATGCAATTTGGATTGCAGCCTTACTATCACAATAGAGTTGAACTGGCTGCTTGATGTTTACTCCAAGCTCCTTATATAGACCAATAAGCCAAGTGATCTCTGCTACTGATGCCATACTCCTAAATTCAGCTTCCGCAGAACTCCTTGCTACTGTCTCTTGTTTCTTAGATTCCCATGATATAAGTGCATCTCCAAACTTTATCAAGTAACCTGTTACAGACCTCCTTGTTTGTAGACAAGTACACCAATCAGAGTCACAGTAAGCAGTAAGTAATTTTGAGCTTTGAGCAGGCATAAACAAACCTAGACCAAGGGATGTTTTAATGCATTTAACTACTCTAAGAGCTGCTTCCATGTGAGACTCTTTTGGAGCATGCATATACTGGCTCAAGACTTGTACTGCAAAGGATATGTCTACTCTGGTCATTGTTAGATATAACAGTCTTCCCTCTAACCTTTGATATCTTCCAATATCCTTCAAAGGTTTATCTGTTGAAGTAACTTCTAATCCATGTACATGTTTATCATACTCAATAGATGTCAGCCTTACATTAGGATCCATTGGTGTATGAATTGGTTTTGCACAACTCATTCTCATTTTAGAGATTAGTTCCAAAGCATACTTGAGTTGATTCATCACATACCCCTCCTTGGTTCTAGCAAACTCAATGCCAAGAAAAAACTTCAGTTCTCCCAAGTCTTTCATCTTAAACTTAAGTTTCAGATTATTTCTAGTCTGATCAATCATGCTACTACAACTACCAGTTACTAGAAGATCATCTACATACATCAGAACCACCACCAATTCTTTTCCCATTGTTCTAGTAAACAATGAGTAATCATAATGGCTTTGAACAAACCCCAACTGAACTAATGCTTCAATTAACTTCAGATTCCATTGCCTAGGTGCTTGTTTGAGCCCATAGAGAGATTTGTGCAGTTTGCAGACTTTGTTAGACCCCTCCTGTTTGCAAAAAACCAGGAGACACAACCATATAAACATCCTCAGGGAGATCACCTTGCAAGAAAGCATTGTGCACATCCATTTGAAAAACCAACCAGTGTTTAGCAGCAGCCACAACTAGGACAGATCTGACAGTAACCATCTTGGCCACAGGGGAAAAAGTCTCAGTATAATCCAAGCCCTCCTTCTGATGAAACCCCTTAGCAACTAGTTTGGCTTTGCATCTTTCAACATCACCTGAGGCTAAGTACTTCACCTTGAACACCAACTTACAACCAATAGGGTGCTTGCCAGGATATAGCTCAGTGATGCTCCAAGTATTATTATCCTCCAAAGAAGAAATTTCAGCTTGCATGGCCTCTACCCACTTAGGTTGGACTACAACTTCTTCAAAAAAAGTAGGCTCAGAAATACTGGAGTAAGCAACTAATGCTGCACCACAGGAAGCAGTGAGATGAGCATAAGATACATGATTGGAGACAGGATACTGGCAGGAGGCTTTAGGCTGAGTTGTCAAGAAATTTTGCATCCATATAGGAGGTTTAGTGGATCTAGTAGGCCTTCTTAATGGAACAGTCTCAGAGGGTGTCAATGAAATAGAACAAGGATCACCTAATACATTCCCATCATCAGGAGAAGAGTCAGCAGGAGGATCAAATCCACTGACAGATGAACTAGAAGCAGCAGTGTTCTCAGCAGGACTAGGATCAGAAACCAACAGTGAAGTCTCTTCAAGGAACGGCAGGACAGGAAATAAAGGGGGACAAACAGAGCTCATATGCTTGAAGGGGAATACTGCCTCTTTAAACACCACATCTCTACTAATAAAGAACTCTTTGGTAGCTAAAGCATAAAACTTGTACCCCTTTTGGAGAGTAGAATAACCAACAAACACAACAAGAACAGACCTAGGAGAAAATTTGTCAACTTTCCTCACCTCAGTGGCAAAAACAAGACATCCAAACACCCTTAAATGATCAAGGATAGGGGGACCTTTATACAACAGATCATGAGGAGTATGTCCTTGAAGCACAGTAGATGGGAGTCGATTTATTAGGTAAACACTAGTGTTAACACATTCACCCCAAAAACGAAGGGGAAGACCAGCCTGAAATCTCAGTGACCTAGCCATATCTAATATGTGTTTGTGCTTCCTTTCCACTACCCCGTTCTGCTGAGGAGTATAGGTATATGAACTCTGATGGATAATACCGAGAGTATGCAGTAAAGTAGTGACCTGTGAGTTGAAGAACTCACACCCATTGTTAGATCTAAGCTTTGATCTGAGTTGAAAATACATTTTTCACCATCGCAAAGAATCGAGTTAAAGCAACAATTACTTCAGCCTTAGAATTTAGTAGGAATAGCCATGTATATCTTGAGAAATCATCAACCAAAGTAAGAAAATATCTCTTATTATCATGAGTAGGAACTCTATAGGGACCCCAAACATCAACATGCAATAGTTGAAAACATGCAGTAGTAGTATTGCTCAAAGGAAATGATAGTCTGGCTTGCTTAGCCAATGGACATACAGTACAAATGGTAGAAGAACTAGATGGAAAATGTTTGAAACAACTAAGTTTTCTGATAGTAGAAACAGGCACATGACCGAGTCTCTGATGCCAAAGAGACATATCTAAGCTACAAGACTGAGAAGAAGAAACTGCATTAGCTACATGAACTGAATCCTGTGTAGACTTCAATGAATCTCCTGAGATCAGCTGACTATCAACATGCACAACATACAAATCATTCTCCAGTCTGCCAGTCCCCCTCACAGTCCCACTTGAGAGGTCCTGAAAGATACAAAAATTAGGATAGAAGAGGACACAACAATTGAGCTCCTTTGTTAGTTTAGATACTGACAACAAATTGTAATGGAAGGCAGGAATATGCAAAACATTGGAAATCTCAGTCCCTCCAAGGACCTAAGAAGAACCAATGTGAGTAACATGAGCAAGTGCACCAGTGGGTAGATGAACTTTGTTACATGAATTATTCTGTAAAGAGACTTGTGGTGTGATCAAATTCTCATTATGTAACATATGTTGAGAAGCTCCAGAGTCAATAATCCACTTATTATTATTAGCAGAATGCATCATACCTAATGCCATCCGATTGTCACAGTTGGTGTTGGCCTTTGCCTTCTCATTCTGTTGATCCAACATGTGTAGCAATTGTTGATACTGCTGTGGAGAGAAGTGAGGATGCTGCTGAACCTGTGGGTGAAATGAGCTAGTGGAGACTGCCTATTAGACATAAGAGCATGCGAGGTAGTAGGAGAGAAACTACCACTGTGAGACATCCCAAGAGCACTTGGAGCTGATCCTTGACCAGTATTTGCTTAATACTGCCTCAGCTGAGTAGTATCAGCATTAGCACCCACACGATTAGCTGCAGGAATAGATCCAGGTGGTGTTCTCTTCTTACCCTTCCAGTTAGTAGGATAACCATGAAGTTTATAACAAGTAGCTCTGACGTGACCTTTCCAATTGTAGTAGTCACAATAGAGATTGCTGGTAGATCTTTGATGAGAACTAGAACCAGATCCTGAAGGAGGATTAGGTCTTGAGTATGAACTAGCCTGATCTAGGTACATGGCTCTTATTATTGCTGAAGAATGCCATGGCATCATTCACCAAACCATGATTATCAGCACTTACAACATTGGATTTACCAAGTATCCTCTGGCTTTCCTCAGCCATAACCAGAGAGTAAGCCTTGTTCACACAAGGTGCTAGATCCTGCATTATAATCTGACTTCTATACTGATTATAAGACTCATTTAGCCCTAAGAGAAATTGCATCAACCTCTGGTAATCAAAATGAGCTGCATAAGTCTTAGAAACTTCACAGGCGCAACCAGGACATGGCATAAGAGAGTCAAATTCCATCCACAATTCCTTGAGTTTGGAGAAATAACTAGACATAGACAACATTCCTTGGCTAAGTGTAGCAATCTCCTTGTGTAAATAGAAGATCCTAGAGCCATCTACTTTGTCAAATCTCTCTTTTAAGTCAGTCCATACTTGCTGAGCACTACTAGCATAAACTATTCCACTTAACAGTTCCCTGCTTACAGAGATCATAATCCATGACAGGACTATGGCATTCCATTTTTCCCAAAGATCATGTAATGAGACAACAAACTTATCCTTTGAATACTGACCAGTAATGAAACCTAACTTCCCTTTTCCTAGTAGTCCAATCTTCATAGATCTACTCCATAAAGAATAATTTTCAGATCCAGTGAGTTGAATTGAGACCAAGGAACTACCTAGAGTATCACATGCCTGCAAATGAAGAGGATGATGAGCATCGACTCTTGTATGAGCTCTCGTAGTTCCTGAAAGAGGTCCTGTAATTGAATTAATGGCAGCTGCATCCACCATTGCAAAAAACTTGAATGAACTCTGATCTTCACTGCTTCTGGGACAATGCACAATACTCCTTCACGAGCCTACTGCTGCACTGAAAACAAAGAGATACTCAGAGTGATACCTCGCGCTCTGATACCATGTTGAATCAGTAATGGAGATTCACTAATTGGGGAAGAAAAGAGAAACAAATCTATATTGAGCTACAGAACTAAAATGAATGAATTATTCATCTTTGGTAGTATCTATTCTATTTATAATACATCACATCCAAGCCTTTAGCTAAACTGGTAGACTTAACTTAACTATAGTTAGTTGTAACTACTTTTACTAACTGTATCTGTTACTGACACATACTAACAGATTCTATAGCTAATACTACACTAACTCCTTGCTTCATAACAATCTTGTTGTCGATAGTAGTACTCGCACTACCAAAAATACGCTTATTTCCCACGTTTTTTTAGCCACGGTTGTGTAAACCATGGCTAAATTAACATTAAAATAAAAAATTTCCTACGTATTACGCTAAAATATTGTGGTAACATCACGCGGGTATAATCTCCCTCCCTTTTTTTCATTTTCCCTCATTAATTTCAATATTTTATCTTTTATTAATCAAAAGGAAAAGAAAATAGGAGCAACACGTCCCAAACTTACCCCAAATTCTTAGAAAATAGGAGTAGCACGTCTTCTCCAAAATCAAATCGCGGCAGCGGAAAATAGGGCAGCGCATCTTCTCCTATTTGAGTGAAGGTAGAAACCTTGAGTCCAGGTACACAGATTCTTCAAACTTCGATTGTTTTTATCAATTTTTTTCTGTTTATTTCAATTTTTTATTTACCCTAATGGAAGAGGTGACAAATCTGTGGAGAAAAGATTAAATAAATCACAGTTTTCACTCTCTGTTTTTCCTCACTTTGATGAGGTGAGTGATGTGTATTTATATGGATTTATGTAGATTTCGAAAATGGTTTTGTTGAATTTGGAGAAAAGATTGTCTATTTTTCAGTTGATTTACTCTTTGAAGGGCTTCTGATTTTGTGTTTCTATTTAACTTTTATCTAGTCAGATGAATTGTGCTTCACATTTTTGTAAATTTGTGATAGGGTGCAAGATTCTGACCCGTTTTTAGCTCTTTTCACTAGGAAGTTTCCCACTTAAGTTTATATAAAACTTTGTTCTATTTTTTTTTTGTTTGTTTCTTAATCAGCTTCATTCCAACATGATTGACAAGAGTTGGATTGAGAGTCCAATTAAATCGAAAGAATTCTCGGATGGTGTAGTTCAATTTTTGGAATTTGCCTTTTCAAATGTGTCTATTGATGGAAAAATTTTGTGTCCTTGTATTATATGTGGATTTTCTGTTATGCGCAATAGAGCTGAAGTGTTTAGTCATCTACTTCAAAGGGGGTTTCCAAAAAAGTACACATGTTGGCATATGCATGGAGAAAAACAGGCTCAATCCAGTGTAGAATCATTATCCCGAGTACAAAATGAGTCAGCTAGACAATATCCTATGCATGATATGCTGAATGGTATTTTTGGTGTCTTTCACAATAATGAATTTCAAGATTCAGGTCCATCAGATCTACCAAATAATGACAATTCTAGAGGTTTTGAAGGTAACAGTC
Organism: Solanum tuberosum; assembly: GCF_000226075.1. NCBI lineage: Eukaryota > Viridiplantae > Streptophyta > Magnoliopsida > Solanales > Solanaceae > Solanum > Solanum tuberosum. The sequence goes on from NW_006239158.1 coordinate 417,188, forward strand.
AAGAAGAGAGAGAGAAAATTAAGAAGTTGTTGGAGGATGGGAATCAAGAACTTTATGATGGTTGTGCAAAATATAGTAAGTTATCATTCATTGTTCGTTTTTATCATATTAAGGTCTTATGTGGTGCAACAGAGAAAACATTTTCAATGATTCTTGATCTTTTAAAAGATGTGTTTCCACATGCGAAACTACCATCATCATTTTATGAGTCAAAAAAGATGATTAAGAAGTTAGGTTTGGGCTACGATAAGATTGATGCATGTCCGAATCATTGTATGTTATATTGGGGATCATCAGAGGATGAGAGTCGAGATAAATGCAAGGTCTGTAATACTTCCAGGTATATGTCAAACGAAAATGATATTGGTGCAAATGTTGTAATTGATGACCAACGTAGAAAGAAACCAAAGCCAGCGAAAGTGTTGCGGTACTTTCCACTTATACCTAGACTGAAAAGGCTATACATGTGCTCTAAAACAGCAGAGCTCTTGAAGTGGCATGCTACAGAAGCTAATCCGGATGGGTTATTACGACATCCAAGAGATGGCAAAGCGTGGAAACATTTTGATTCATTCTACCCAGACTTTGCTTTGGAGACTCGTAATGTGCGATTTGCTTTAGCTACAGATGGTTTCAATCCATTTGGAAATCTAAGTTCCAGTGTAAGCATTTGGCCTGTGATGTTGTATATCTATAATTATCCTCCATGGTGTTTTATGAAGCAATCTTCTCTTATTATGTCGATGATAATTCCTGGTCCTAAAATGCCTGGAAATAGCATTGACGTTTACTTGCAACCTTTAATTGCTGAGTTAAAACAACTGTGGGATGGTGTAAATGCTTATGATTCCTCAACTAAGGAAATGTTTCAATTGCATGCTGCATTGATGTGGACCATAAGTGATTTTCCAGGTCTTGACAACTTGTCTGGGTGGAATACACATACATCACTTGCTTGTCCATCATGTAATTATGAAACAGATTCTATGTGGCTAAAGTTTGGTAGAAAAAATTGCTTTATGGGACATCGTCGATTTTTGCCACATGATCACAAATATAGATACAACAAAAAGTCTTTTAATGGTTTTGAGGAGCATAGACCTGCGCCTACTCCACCATCAGGTTTAACCTTGTTAAGTCAAATTGAGAAGAGTCGGAAGAGGCCTCGTGATGATGGTACAAGTAAGGTTGGCCCAAAACAATGGAAGAAAAAGAGTATCTTTTGGGATTTACCTTATTGGAAGAACCATCTTATTCGGCATTGCCTTGACTTGATGCATGTGGAGAAGAATGTTTGTGATAATGTATTGTATACTATACTTGGTGACAAGAAAAAATCAAAAGACAATTTGCAAGCTCGTAAAGACTTGCAAGTGATGGGAATTAGAGAAAAGCTTCATCCATATCCTAATTCTTCCAAGTTTCCTCCATCATGCTTTAACATGAAGAAAGATAAGAAAGATATCTTTCTAAAAGTTTTAAACAATGTGGTGTTTCCAGATAATTATGCATCAAATATTTCTAGATGTGTTGATGTTAAGAAACGCAAGATCTCTAATTTAAAGAGTCATGATTCCCACATTTTGATGCAACATCTTTTGCCAATTGCTTGTAGAAAAGCTCTTCCTAGAGAAGTTACTTCAGTGTTGATTGAGTTATGTAACTACTTTAGAGAAATATCAAGCAAGGTTTTGGATGTTAAGCATGTAGAGAATCTCCAGCAACGAATTTGGTTGAATCATGCTAATGTGGAAGCAATTTTTCCTCCATCCTTTTTCACTATTATGTTTCACCTGGTCATTCATATTGGAGAGGAAGCAATTCTTGCAGGTCCTGTACAAGGTCATTGGATGTACCCTGTTGAAAGGTATATTATTTTCTTAGTAAGTTGATCTATGTATTTTTTTCTAGTAATCTTACTATTTGTTTTATCTTTTGTTAGGGGAATGGGTCATTTTAAATCTTATGTTCATAACAATTCCGCTGCAGAAGGTTGTATAGCAGAAGGCTGCCTTACAGAGGAAAACCTTACTAATTGTTCTCAATATTTTGAAGATGCTAATATTGAAACAAGGTTTAATCGACCAAGACGTAATGATGATGGCAATGAAATTAATGTTAGTAGCGAATCTACTATCTTGTCAAATTTGTTTCCTGCATCAGGCAAGCCCATTGGAGCTATTAAGACTCTATCCATATCTTCTGTGGAAATCATACAAGCTCACCGATATGTGTTAGCTAATTGTGAAATAGTTGATGCATTTCGAGAGTAAGTTATATGATCTTACATATTATTCATTTTCTTATTCTAATGTATTTTATACCTTAATCTATGATTTATAATTACAATCAGGAAGTTTAAAATTGAGGTCACTAGGATGTATCGTGGCAAAAGAAACTCCTCAAAACTTGTGGAAGAATATGTACACAAACATTTTCACGAGTGGTTTAAGGAATATGTAAGATTCCAAACGTTTCATTCTCTTTAAAACTCAAAATATTATAATTTTATATAACTATCCTAACAAATTTTATAACAAAGGTTGCAAGTCAGAATGGTGTGGAGATTACGTCAGAAATTGAATTTCTTGCAAATGGGCCAAATAATGTTGTGAGGAGATTCAAGGAATATAACATTCATGGATTTAAGTTTCGTACTATGTGGAAGGAGCAAGGATTGAAAACACAAAATAGTGGTATTGTTATGTCTGCTGTTACCAAAAGATTTTCAAGTGGTAGAGGATCTATTGAACAGTCAAGTGATGATATGTACTATGGCAAACTGGTTGACATCATAGAGTTAAATTATTATGGCAAGTTAAAGGTTGTATTATTCAAATGTCTTTGGGTAGACACTACACTTAACAAGGGAATCAAGATAGATCAATTTGGGATTACAAGTGTAAACTTTACCCGTTTGATACACACGGGTGTAAAAGAAACAGATGAACCATTTATACTTGCATCTGATGCTAGAATGGTATACTATGTTGATGATCCAATTGATGAAGATTGGTGTTGTGTTTGTCATATGAAGCCGAGAGACATATATGATATGGGAGATATGGATTTTGTAGATTAGAGGAGCCACCAATGGAGGACATACGTTTTTGTGAGCAACATTTGGAAAATATTGAAGACTTACCTTTAGTTCGAGTTGATCAAGATGAACAAGAACAAGTTTATTCTCTCAATGATGATGGTGATAGCGATGGAGATAATGATGATGGTGACAATGATGGAGTTGATGATGATGGTGGTAGTGATTGAGATGGTGATAGAATGCGAGATTAGACTTTACCTTGGTTTGTTTTAATTAATTGTGTGTGTGTTGCATCTTTAGTTTAATTATCTACTTACTTGGTAGTTATTTTGCATAATCTATTGTAGCAATGTTTGCCTGTCTTGCTTGCTAGTGACTGGGAATGAAATATTTCATTTTAATGAATTGCATAGTCTTGTGAATCACGAGAAAACATTTTACTGGTATGTCTACAAAATAGTTGGGTTGAGGAGGCTTTAACTAACTTATATGATTTATATTTCTTTAAAGTAATCTCTACAGGATAAGTTCCATATGAAGCAAAAACGCAAGAAATCAGTACAAGAACTGTTAGCAAGCTTACGAGGACACCAAGCTGAAAATATAAGCGTAACTTTTCAAGATTTGCAGCAACAAGTTAATGGGGATCAACAAGATGACCAACTTGAAAATGAGAACATAATAACTCCTACACTTAGTGATAACAACTTAAATTCCTCTTCAAGCTCTAATGAAGCCAACACACAAGAGAAAGAGGAGCCCTTAGTTGTCAAGATTAAAGGTTAGAAGTAATTTCATATTAGAGTTGTTTTTTTTTGTCTATGCTATTGTATTCCTCCTTGCTTTTAGATAACTGTGATAGAACCTAGTATTAAGGTCCCATTCCTTCAACCATTGCACTTTGCATTTCTGTTGTAAGAATTTATCACTTGCCTTCTTACACTCTTCATATCTTAGAATTAGCTTAGCTAGCAAATGTTGTATATCAGACAACATTTGACATGTGAACTCTTCATGATGAATGACATTTGCTGTTTGTTAAAGTTTGGCTGTTGCTAGCACTCTGATAAGATAATGGGGACAGATAAATGTTCATCTTTATTCTTCTTTGTGATCATCCTCTTCATGGTACGCGAAAGGAAGTGGTACTGACTTGAATGCCCGGTATTTCCCCACATTGTTCAGGTGCTCATTTTCCAACCTGATAAATTACAATGTATATATCTCAGTTCGCGTACAATTATCAACAAGATTGTACATGGACATCAGAACTGCTGTGAGTTGTGTCCAATGTTAATTCACAGAACTTCAAAGGTTATAAATACGTCAATACATAGTTTTTCTGCAAGTCATTTTAAGTGGGAGTATTCCTTGTAGGATATTCACACTCTTCGATTTCTTTGAATCCCTCGACTGAGGGATCCCCGCTTTTTCGACCGTCATATTTTGAGCTACCCTTGCTGTTTGTTTTTTATTCTCTATCATGTTTTGTTATTACTTATTTATTGACAATCAAACTAACATTTATTTTGCCAAATTAGCAGATCTATACAAGAGTTCATATTTCCAGCTTCTTCTTCAAACTTCTCAAGTTTTATTAGTATTTCTTCTGTTTAATGTTGTTTGCTTGTTACAACAATAGATACTTCGACCGGAGAAGTTACAACTCAGAAGATGCAACCAGATCGAGTTTGGAACTGGGAAAAAAATCAAAAAATCATGGTGGAACTCAATGGA
>NW_006239158.1:422067-470273 GCF_000226075.1 Solanum tuberosum
TTTGGGCGTGGCTAATGCGCGCGTTTTTTGTAGTGTCGTAGGACTACGCAAAAGGTATTATAATAAATAGATTTACCCAAGAGTTTAACAAAGAAATAATTTTTTTTCATGGTTTTCTAATAGATTTGAGAAGTCTAGGAGGAAAAATGACCTCTTCAGAATTGTGGAATAATTCTCGACAGTAGAATTTTCTTTTAATTCAGTTTCCTCACATATTAGAAAGGATTTTCAACATCTGGATCAAAACATTGAGCCTTTTCCACTATCCCCATCAATGCCTCGGTAGAGGATCCTTAGGTCAATTTCCAGTTATTCATTCTTAATATCATCTTGCTTATGCTGATTAATTAATAGCCAAAGATTCACCAACAATTTCATCATCCATTTGTAAATCTTCAATATCTCCATCTTTCATTCTCTTATTTCTTTGATGGAGTAACTCATGTTCATTCAAAGAAAGATCTATTTGCTTAGTGCAGTTTGTTTCAAGTCATGTTCATATTTAATGACTATTCAATCCAAAAATTGATCTAAATAATAAAGGAGAAATTATAGAACACAATATTCATGTTCAATTAAAATAGTAAAACAAAGGGTAGAGAAAGATAATCAAGCAGCAACAGAGTTTGTTGGAATGAACTGAGTTACCCAAATACTGAAGAGTAGAGCAACAATGCACCTTGTTTGCGGTATAATTTTAAAAGCCATAGAACTTGATTTGGAGGTTGCTGCCAAAAATTGCACGATAACTTCATGTCTAGTTGCCTATGCTTTTCCTTTTTGGAAGGAACAAACAAACCTTCAAAGTAGTTCTACAAACTGAACCCAGATGACAGTGAAGGAAAAATAGAGATTTGTTGTAGATTTTGAAGCTAGACTGACCAATCTGCTCAAAGTTTTAACTGAATCCATTCGATTAGCTGGTCAATTTCTACGAAAGGGTAAGAAACCTAGTGCCCTGCTTGAGAGAATACTTCACGTCCTCCAGAAATGTCGGTTGAGTAAAAGAGGGAAAATTTTCACTGAAGGCGCACAAAATGGACCGAATATATTAGGGTAAATATTTTTGAGAATCCTTTAGGACACACTTGTTAAGTGTTCACTTTGAAATTATAAAAATAACATGTTTGTAACTGTAGTCATATGCATAATTAAGTGTTGTCAATTATATTTTGATTTGACAACACTTATATAATGTAATCTTTGTTACAAAAGGACACATTTTGAAAGTGTAGCCTAATATTTTGTAGCTAAAAGCTCTAGATAAAGACTACACTTTAAAGGCATTTTCCTAGGCATTTTTGGCAACATTTTAGAAGTGTGACCTAGAATTAGTGTAGCCTTAGGCCAGAAATGTTGTAGTGTCCGTAGGTGAGATTCAATTCACGATTTAAATTATAAGAGTTTTAATTTATGACCATCTCAATTCATGTAATTTACTTGATTGAGAATTAACTATTGCCCCCACTCCACCCTCAGTTTCATTTTATATAATTTAGTTTGACTTGACATGAAGTATAGGAAAGAGAAAGATACTTTTGAAATTAGTGGTCTAAAATAAGTGATAAAAGTTTGTGTGGCTATATGTCATGGATAAAAAGAGCATTTTAAAGTTAAATTATTACTAAATGTAAAAATGTGTCATTCTTTTTCAGACTGAATTAAAAGGGAAGAGGGTCATATAAATTGGGACATAGGGATTACTCTTTGTCTCAATTTATATGACTCACTTTTCTTTTAGTCAGTCCTAATAAGAATGACACATTTCTATATTTAGTAAGATTTTAATTTTAAAATTCTCATTTTATCCTTAACGAAATGATTTGTAGCCACACAAAACATCTATTGCTTATTTTAGACAACAAGATTCAAAAATATTACTTTCTTGCATAAACTTTACACCAAGTCAAACTACGTCATATAAAATGAGACAGAGTAAGTATTCTTCTAATAGAATCTGACTCAAAAGTATTAAATTTGCATAATATCATACATAAAAATCATGAACATGAAAGGACTAATTGACCATTTGAAGGAGATGCATATATTGGTAGTACGACAGATAGTTAACTAAGGGACTGTTTGGTATGAAGAAAATTGTTTAAAACAAGTGGATTTCTAACTTATTTTCTCATGTTTGGTTGGTAAGTAGAAAATATTTTTTTGGAAAAAATAATTTTTAATGTTTGGTTGGTGAATGAAAAATATTTTTCAAAAAATATCTTTTATTTTTGGCTTGAGACTAGAAAATACTTTTTAGAAAAATAATTTCTGACCCGAAAATCAACCCCAATAATTGATCTAGGGCTCCATCCTGACACTTGAACCAGGACACGACCCCGATGATCGTTCCAAAATCTGACCCAGGACCTGACGCAGATTTTCGACCCTTAAATATTTTTCAAAAACATATTTTCCTTCGTACCAAACACACTCTAAGTCTATGTCTCAATTAGTGGTGGCAAATGGGCAGGTTGGGTCAAATTTGGGCGGGTTAAAAATGGGTCAACATAAAATGGGTAATAATTCAACCCACCCATATTTGTATGGTTAAAAATGGATTGGGTAAGAAATGGGTTGGGTAAAATACTAGTTTACCCATATTTACCCATATTTTCATGAGTAAATAGTACTCTACTTAAAAATTCAACATGGGGAAAATGGTTGTCTTTTTCTAGATGAAAATGTTGAAAATGCTTCATTTAGTTTTTTTGTATCATAAAAGTAAAAAAAAAAATCCTATAACTTTTCAATATAAAATACAATTATGTAAATAACAAGGGGAAAATATTTTAAATTTCAAAGTAAATGAATATTTGCATTTTAGGACTAAAACATGCTTAATGCACTTTAAGCAATGTCAAGACTAATACATGATTTGCTTATTTTACACTATTATTTATTATCCAATATAAAATTAAACAATTAAAAAAATATGATTATAAGTAACAAAAGAAATGTACACTTAAAATATATATTTTTAGAGGGCCAAAGACTTCATCTTTTCAATTATAGTGAAAAATAATTAGTTCTATAGAAGAACATAAAAAGCAAGAGAAATTACAATATTTTTAGTGATATCATGAATTTATAGTGAATAAAAGTTAGAAGCATAACCCATTTGACTAATCTATACTTTACCCATATTTTACTCATATTTTTATGGGTTGAATATGGGTATCAACCCATATTTTACCCATGTAAAAAATCACTCAACCCATTAAAATATGGGTGGATTGGATGGGTTACCAAAATATGGGCTCATTTAGCCGGCACTAAGCTCAATCAAACCCTTTTCTGCAAAATTTATAGCAAAAAACAAACTTCCTGTAGGTTTCTTTGATTTTTATTTACATTGCAAGAAGACGTTGTTATTTGAGCAAGATATCTACATATACATGTAAGCATTCTCCTGTAATAATTTTTTTTACTCTTTTCTTTTATTATCACTTTGGAGAAAAAAAATATATAAATTAAAGAAAAAGTCAAGATTATTGTGATGTGATACTGCAAATTTCAACTGTATATATTAATAAAAGTTACAAAATGCCTATAGGACTATGAATTGAAAAATAATAAATTCTAGATTGTGGTAATATGATAAATCTTTGAAAAATATATTTATTAGTAGCAATACAAAAAGAGAGAAAATTATTGACCAACCAGAATTTTGATCGTAGTGAGATTCTCATAACTCTATATTAGACTAGATAAGCATTGTCTCCAAGATTTAAAAATATTATAACTTGACATGAATTCTAAATAGCAATAACTACTTATAAATAATCATAATTTCAAAAAATGCAAATTAAAATAATTTTTTTAGAGAGAATACATATAGATTTACTAACACATGAGTAATGCGCAATTTCATATCTACGAAGTAATTTAACATAAAAACACAATAAACAATTTTATAACACATACATTCAAATGCAGTAAATCTTGCTCCTTTCTAGAGACTATTTTGAAGATGCAAACATCTCCAAATCAATATATTACAATTTGTTGATGAGACATTTCTCAAAGGCTAAGGAGTATATGAGGAAATTTGGTCCAAGCTTACGATCAGAGGTTATTTCCTGTGGAGATTGCTGAATTCTCTATTTCATTGTCTATTTCTCCATCGCTATTATGCAAGTCATAGAAGAATGACCTAAAAGTTAAACTATCAAACGCATTATTTGAATTGAATCAAACATATATATATATATATATATATATAAAAGATATAAGGTGTTAACTGATGTAGCTCAATCAATATTTCAGAATAATCGAAGATTAAACTTCTACAAAACATTCTAGTTGATAACAAAGAATGTGCAAGAGCAAATACCAAACATCCTATATATCGTGGTATATGTTGCAAAAGTGGAAAATGGGTGTGTGGAATTACAGAGCCACGTATGACTACAAGAATATGGGTGGCTACACACCTTACTCAACAAATGGATGTTGTTGCCTATGATGTTGTTGTCTTAGCTCTTAAGGGAACTCAAAATGTTGTACTCAATTTTCCTCATCATAATTCATATTAATTCTTATCTAAAGCTTCCTCCCTAGCTCACCACATCTTCGAACGATAGATGTCGCACCGCGGCAATGATAAGGGACACACAAGGTGAGAATGATCGGTATATACTATTATCAAAACAAATTATCTCAAAATGGATAAACATTAATGTTGCCTAACAGTTGCCTAACGTCTAGCTGTTACCAAATTTGACCGTTCCTTCTACAATCAATTTCCTCTTAAATTGATATTCAGTTCCTTTTGTGATTAATGTCTTTAATGACATTGCAACCGTTGGCAGCTTCTTCCCTATTATATATATATATATATATATAGTGACTTTACATAATACACAAGTGACAAACATTTCTTCATCTTCTCTTCCTTCTATTGCTGGGTTTTATTATTCTAAATACTTTGTTGTTTCTGCTCCTAGTTTATACTAGAAGAGCTTGTTGAATCCTGGGGGATACACCTTATAGGTGAAATATCCTTAAGGACAGTGACTTACACGCCTCAAGCTTTTGAGAATATCCTAGTGTTTCCGTAATTGTACAACAAGATTTACAACAATATTAAGGATATTTTTTATTGTTGTCATGAATCACGGAAAGAGTGCAACGTCCAAGAGTAGTGACATGGTTGGATGGGAATACACTGATTGTGTTGACTACAAATCTTGGTTATTCGGTAAATTTTTTGGTAATGGTGGTTCTATTTTTATTATAGTTTCAACTATAATTGTTTTTCGCCAAATTACTCAACCTTTGGAATTTTGCTTATAAGGTATGTAATTCTACGATTGTCTCTACTCTTTTTGATGAAAAGAAACTTGGTTACAAGTCCAAAGTTTTTTATAAACCATTCTGAAAAGAATTGGGAAAATTGACAATCTTGATAAAGCAAAAAATAATTTGGAAAACACAAAGGGTATTTTTATTGCGGTCGTTTCCCAAGTAAATATTGTGGCCTATGTGAGTGACTGGGTGATAGATTCTGGTGCTACTAGACATATTTGTGCTAATAAAATTAATTTTGTGTCTTACACTCAAGTCAATAAAGGAGAAGAACTTGTATATCTTGGTGATTCAAGAACCACTCAAGTTCTTGGAAAAGGTAAAGTTCCTCTTAAACTCACATCCGGAAAATCTTTAGTTTTAACTGAAGTGTTGCATGTTCCTAATATTCAAGCCAATTTGATTTTTGTGGGTTTATTAGGAAAGGCTCCGTAAAGGTTTTATTTGAGACTAATAAAGTCATTTTAACAAAAAATAATATTTTTGTGGGCAAAGGATATTGTAACCGTGGTTTGTTTGTACTAAATGTTATAAATGAAAATGCTAGTACTTCTGCTTATTTGATTGATTCTTTCGATTTATGGCATGCTAGACTTGGACATGTTAGTTTATCTTATATTAAGAAAATGCATTCTGACGGCCTTATTGATAATGTTAATTTTTCAAGTATTGATAAGTGTGAAATTTTGTGCTGAGGCTAAACAATTTAAAAAGTCTCATGCTTCTACTTTTAGAGAAACCAATTTATTGGATTTAGTGCATACTGAATTTGGGAGACTTGAAACAAACTATGACTAGAGGTGGTAAAAGATATTATGTCACATTTATCTATGATTTTTCTAGATATACAAGAGTATATTTGTTGAGAAATAAAGATGATGCTTTTGAAATGTTTTTATTATATAAATCAGAAGTAGAAAATCAACTGAATAGGAAGATTAAAAGAGTAAGATCTGATAGAGGTGGCGAATATATTTTGCTTAATGATTTTTGTGAAAAATAAGGAATTATTCATGAAGTTACTCCTCCATACTCACTCGAATCAAATGGAGTAGCTGAAAGGAAAAATAGGACCTTAAAAGAAATGATGAATTGTATGCTTGTTAGTTCTTGTGCATCTGATAATTTGTGGGGTGAAGCTATTCTATCTGCTTGTCATTTACAAAATAGAATTCCTTACAAGAAAATTGGCAAAAACCTATTATGAATTATGGAAAAGCTATCCCCCTAATTTGAAATACTTGAAAGTGTGGGGGTGCCTTGCCAAGGTTATGTTGCCTGACCCTAAGAAAAGGAAAATTGGGTCCAAGACTTCTAATTGTATGTTCATTGGTTATGCTAATAATAGTGCTGCATATAGATTTCTTGTTATCAATAGTAATGTGATTGAACACAATACAATAGTTGAAACAAAAAATGTCGAATTTATTGAAAATATATTTCCTTTAAAAAGTGATAATATCTCTCATGAATCTACTTTTATAAAGGAAAATAATTATAGTGTTCCAATTTTTCAAGATGTTTCTGAAAGTGAGGAATTGAGGATAAGTAAAAGGCCAAGGATAGAAAAATCTTTTGGCAATGATTTTTATACTTATATTGTTGATAATGATCCTTTAACCTTTTCTGAAGCAGCTTCTTCTCCTTATGCACCTCATTGGAAAGAAGCCATTAAATCGAAAATAAATTCCATTTTGCAAAATAATACTTGGAAGTTAGTTGATTTACCCTTGGGAACTAAACCCATTGGTTGTAAATGGATTTTCAGAAGATAATATTTTCTTGATGGTTCTATTGATAAGTTTAAAGCTAGACTTGTTGCTAAAGGATTTACTCAAAAATAAAATGTTGATTATTTTGATACTTATGCTCCTGTGACTAGAATCTCCTCTATTCGTGTTTTGTTTGCTTTGGCATCTATTCATAAATTATTTATTCATCAAATGGATGTCAAAACATCATTTTTATTTATGGTGTTCATGTTGATGTGTTCACCGATCACAAAAGTCTTCAGTCAGAAAGAAATTAATCTTAGACAGAGGAGGTGGTTGGAATTACTTAAGGATTATGACATGAGTATTCTCTATCACCCAAGTAAGGCTAATGTTGTTGCTGATGCTTTGAGTATGTTGTCTATGGGTAGTACTTCCCATGTTAAGGAACGAAAGAAAGAATTAGCCAAAGATGGGCACAAACTTGCACGATTGGGAGTCCGTTTAATGGATTCCAACGAAGGTGGAGTGGTGGTGATGAATGGGGTTGAATCATCACTAGTGACTGAAGTGAAGGAGAAACAAGACCAAGACCCCGTTTTTCTTTAATTGAAGGCAAGTGTTCATAAGCAAAAAGTGATGGCTTTTGAACAAGGGAGAGATGGTGTATTGAGATATCAAGGTAGATTGTGTGTACCAAGGATGGATGAACTCCAAGCGAGGATCATGGAGGAAGCTGATAGCTCCAAATATTCTATCCATCCTGGTTCCACAAAGATGTATCGCGACTTGAGAGAAGTCTATTGGTGGAGTAGTATGAAGAGGTGTAATGCAGAGTTCGTTGCTAAGTACCCAAATTGCCAACAAGTCAAAGTAAAGCACCAGAGGCCTAGTGATATGGCTCAAAACATAGATATTCCGGAATGGAAGTGGGAGATGATCAATATGGATTTTATTACTCGTTTGCCGCGATCCCGCAAGAAGCATGATTCGATTTGGGTGATTGTAGATCGAATGACTAAATCAACCCATTTCTTATCGGTAAAGACTACTTTTTAGTAGAAGATTATGCCAGATTATATATTCAAGAGATAATTAGACTTCATGGAGTTCCGGTGTCCATCATTTCTGGTAGAGGTGCGCAATTCACTGTACAATTCTGGAAGTCTTTCCAGAAAGGTTTGGGTTCAAAGGTAAACTTGAGTACTGCTTTTCATCCTCAGACTGATGGTCTAGCAGAGCGTACGATTCCGACTTTAAAGGATATGTTGAGGGCCTGTGTGATCAATTTCAAGGGAAATTGGGATGATCACTTACCTCTCATTGAGTTTGCTTACAATAACAGTTATCACTCTAGCATCCAAATGGCTCTTTATTAGGCTCTTTATGGGAGAAGATGTAGATATCCTATTGGATGGTTTGAGGTTGGAGAGGCTGGGTTGATAGGAATAGACTTAGTTCATCAAGCTATGGAGAAAGTGAATATCATTCAAGAAAGGCTGAAAACATCACAAAGTCGTCAGAAATCCTATATCGATGTTAAGAGAAGAAACTTAGAGTTTGAGGTGGACGATTGGATTTATTTGAAGGTTTCACCCATGAAGGATGTTATAAGGTTTGGCAAGAAGGGGAAGCTTAGTCCCCGGTATATTGGTCCTTAGAGGATATCCAAAAGGATTGAAAATATAGCCTATGAGTTGGAGCTACCGCCAGAGTTAGAAGCAGTCCATCCGGTATTCCACATTTCAATGTTGAAGAAGTGTGTGGGCGATCCTTCACTTATTATACCTATTGAAAATATTGGTATTAAAGACAACCTATCTTATGAGGAGGTACCCGTTCAGATTGTAGATTGTCAGGTTCGCAAGTTGAGGACCAAGGAGGTAGCATCAGTAAAGGTCTTATGGAGGAATCAGGTTGTTGAGGAAGCTACTTGGGAGGCTGAATAGGATATGAAGAAGAGATACCAGATCTCTTTGAGTCTGGAGAAATTCCAAATCAAGGTACTAATTCTTTTCTTGGTACTCTTTAAATTGATATGCTGAGTGTATTAAATTGCTTGTGGGGTGTTTGAATTGGGTGTAGATGTTTCCACCCTCATTTCTGCTTAGAGTAATCTCATTCGAGGATGAATGTTACCAGGGGGAGATATTGTAACATCCCGCCTTAGAAAGAGCTAAATTTAGAAAGAACTAATTTGGAAAGAGCTAATTTGAGATTTGTTTAAGTTAAGCTTAAGTTGTGAGTTTTGGGTCAACTTCAAACGACCATAACTTTCAGTACAAAATGTGTTAGGTGGCTCATAAGATATCAAATGAAAGGTCTTTTAATCCTCTTTCCAACGCCACCAAGTTTGCTAAATTTTGAGTTTGGATGAGGGAGATATGCTCGGTTGAAGTCAGCCTGCCCAATTAAGGAAATTTACCCAAATTAATGAGGGGTATTTTGGTCTTTTCCTTACCCCATTAGCTTTAAACGTTTGTAGTAATATTTTATGAGTCAAAACTGATTTGGTTCAGTTTTCACAATCCTAAATACGCTTAGGGTTTTGAGAAGAGTTCAAGAGGAGAAAACGGGAGAAAGGACTAAGATGTTCAAGAATTTCTTGCAATAGTCAAGGGATTTCACCAAGGATTCGACCCTAACGAGGTATGTAAGATCTCATACTGTTGTGTTTTTTTCATCCACACGCCACTCATGTCATTTTAAATCCATAATTTTGTTCTTGAGGTTGAATGATTTGAGTTCTTGATGGGTTTCTTGAAGTTTCGTTCTTAAATCATTAATGATGAGTTCTTGAAATGAATGTTAGGAGTTTGAGGGCTGTTTTTGAGTAGAGTTTTGTGTACTTATGGTGGGTATTCGAATATAAGGGAGTTGGGAAAAAACTATTCGATTCTAGGCAAATTAAGGCAAAAAATCAAAGAAGATAATTCGTCGGGAAGTTCTGGGGAGAGGCTGGGGGGCATGCCCCAGATGTGCCAGAAGGTCTGGGGTGGCGCACCAGCAGTGCGCCACAATCGAGTCTCTGAAGTTCAAGGTCTGGCACCCCACGCTAGCAGTGTGCCATCGTCGCCTGCCCCCACCCATTTTCCATCGTATGCTCCGTCTTTGTCCTCTATAGTGTACCTTCACTCCCTTCTGATTCTAACTACTTTAAACTACATCTAAACATCGATAGATCCTTCATAAAATGAAGCATAACCCTTGAATTCAAAATTCAAATTCAAATACAAGGTAGAGTTAAGAGTAAAATTTTGAGAGTTCTTTGAAGTCATTTAGAGATGTCTTTCGCAACTTTTTAAAACTTGTTTTAAGACTTGAGTATGAGGATGAGGAGAGTTGAGTTTGATTTTTTTCAAAATGAATATATGGGAAGTAAGTATTCCCAAGAGTAAATGTTCTTATATTTAAAATGAGAGGAAATATCAATTTCCAAATGAGTTCATGAGGTGTTTCTGAGTATGATCTCTTTTAAGAGAACCTTTTGAGTAATAATCTCAAAGTTTGAGGATGGGAAAATGTTTTTAGACATATGAGATGAGTTATATTTTGGGAGTAGTATTGAGCACCGATATGAGGACGAGTTCAAACAAACTCAAAGTCCTCATAAACCATGTAGCCAACGTGGGTAGAAAGGGTCATACTGTTAGTTGATTCCTTATTGATTTTTAAGCATAGCTTAGTGGATCCACTTAGTTGAGGATGTTTTATACTCCAACAAGGTATAAGACAGTTCTGGCAGAGTGGGTGAGACGCTGTATCATCACATAGCTCATAGTGATGGTTTTCGGTTAGAGAATCTCCCAAATTGAGTTATTTTGTATCTTTACATACAAACTGAGTTATTATTGTATTTTTAAATACATTGAGTTGTTATCTACTATTTTAAATACTTTATATAAACTGCATCTTCATTGTTGTTTTTATACTGTATTGAGTTGAGTATCCATGAGTTGAGGTTGAGTTGAGGTGAGTATGTTTCCTTCTTTCCAAGTTCAAGCTTTTATGTTATGCTCAGTATCCCCTTATATGCTCGTACATTCAATGTACTGATGTCATTTTTCTTGCATCGTTTCATGATGCAAATACGGGAGATCAAGGTCATCAACAGGTGCTTCATTGATACCACAACAATTCGAGTTAGCTTTGGTGAGCCTCCTTGCTTTCGGAGGATCCCTTATTTGTTTCCATTATTTATGTTTTGTTAGTATGATCGGGGGTCTTGTCCCGACATCCCTCATAGTATTAGAGTCTTCATAGATAGATAGTAGTATTTGATAAGTCTTTCTTTCATTTCCATTGATAATGTTTTAAAGACTGTGAGTTGAACACTTATGTTCATTTGAGTATTTTTAGTTAACTACTTTATTTATGAGTTGAGTTGTTTGTGTGATTTTATTTCACTTGAGTAAGTCTTCCGCTGAGATTTGAGCCAAGGGTTCGTTTGGGGCCAACAATGGTTCTCGAATGGCGGCTACGTCCAGGGTATAAGCACGAGGCATGACATTACTTTTCATTTTCCTCACTGAAATAGTGGAAAGAAACTCAGATACTACCACGGATATGAAGAAAGTGAATTTCAAACATGAAAAGTTGGATTAATCTATCGAATCTTCTACGACTCCAAAGATAAGAGAATGTTTCATCTGCTGGCTATGGAAACTCATCAACTCTTCATGTATAGACTTTTTATTTTCTCCAAAAGATTTGATTTATCTTTTTGGCTCTATCTATATTTTAATTTATTTTGATTTTCCTAAGCCGGAGGATGAGAAAGTAGATCCTGTGACAATAAATGAAGAAGAAGAAGAAGAAACAAACATGTACGACCCAAAACTAGTCATGAGTGGCACCCACACGTAACCTCCTAAGTGAGCGAACCAACGAATTCAACCCCAAATTATATCAATTGTTCAACTACGAATAACAACATAAAGCGGAAGCTCAAAACTTATTAAAGTAACCAATCAAATAAACCTCTAAAGTCTATTACATATTATCCCAAAAACCTGAAAGTCATCACATCAAGGACATCTAATCTTCAAATACTAAGTCTAAGAGTATTAAAGACACCAAAATAAATGAATAAAATAGTTTATGTCCGAAAACTAAGGACATCATGCCATGACCAAGAGAATCCAACACGAGCAGGAATAAATAGCTCACCTTGGAACCTGATATGCTGGAGACTGCCTAGAACTGAGGGCAAGTCGTAGTCGTTGGTACACTCGCTGTACTCCACTAAAGAAAAACAAAGAAAAACACAAGTAGGACTCAGTACACGGCAACATGTACTGAGTAGATATCATCAGCCGACTCAAAATAGTAACTAATATGCATAAAGTAATAGTATAAAATCAACTATAGCACTTAGCAGGTGATAAAAAACAAACAACATGAACAAGTGACAACTGAAGTAAGTACGTAATCAATCACAATATAAATCACACATATGGTGACTCATGCCTCCACACCACGCTCATTTGGGAAATGAGTTCTTTGAGATTGAGTACATTAAGTTAATTCAATAGCTTTTCCTTTCATGTTACCGTGTCGGAACGTGACACCCGATCCAATAATATCGTGTCGAAATGTGACACTCGGATCCAATAATACCGTGTCGGAACGTGACACCCCGATCCAATAATAGCATGTCGGAACGTGACACCCCAATTTAATAATACCATGCCGGCTCGTGGCATCCGATCCAATATATCCTTAATTTATCATTTATTATCGCCACTTTTCACTTCATTAACAATATTTCATCAAGTCTTCTTTATTCAAGGCATCACTTATCACTATTAAGAGTCTATCTATCAAATAGAATAAACCATATCCAAATACATAGAGAACTTCACAATATCACTCAATGCATATCAATCACTATTAAGAGTCTATCTATCAAATAGAATAAACCATATCCAAATACATAGAGAACTTCACAATATCACTCAATGCATATCAATCACTATTAAGAGTCTATCTATCAAATAGAATAAACCATATCCAAATACATAGAGAACTTCACAATATCACTCAATGCATATCAATCACTATTAAGAGTCTATCTATCAAATAGAATAAACCATATCTTACCTCCACCGGAGAACCGAAGTCAAGCAAACTACTTCTCCAATGTTTTTCATTTCCTCAATGCCTCCAACCTTTCCGATCTATCAAATATACATAATTTGTAAGTTAACGAGCATATAGACATCATATTACTCTATGCCTGGCCTAGACCCAAAACTCACCTAATTCTATAATCAATTTTCTAAAGTTCAAACCTAAGGGTAGGTCTTAATTCCTCCAATTAGCACAATTTTAATAGTAATCATATAGTATAATACACCTAATATGTAATTACCTATCTCAATATATCAAACCTTGATTTATTATATCATATAAAAATTATAATATTAAGAATTAGGCCACTGGTTACGAAACCAGTGGCAGGCTAGCAACACAATGAACACATTTTAATTTTGACGTATAGAATCAAATTGATTAACAATTGCAAGCAACACTCTAGTTGCTGGTCATTAATGATTTTCTCAACTTTCCAATCACCATTCAACTTTAATTGTTCAACCAGTAAGTACATTCCTAACACTAACTCTAATCAATCATATATACCAACTAAAAATTATTCCAACAACCAATTCTCTTCTTTCTTTTTCACCAAACATAATAATAATAATAATAATAATAATACTAATAATAATAATAATAATAATAATAATAACTGCATAATCTCTATCCATATCTACAATACGAAGATTTAAATAAGGTTACCTGATGTAGTTGAAACGGTTATCGCCGAAGTCCTCTTCGAGAGGATACTGCTTTTGTTTTAATTATAATAATTAGGGCAATTAATTATGAACCACTAGATAATTAAATAACTACTAAAGCATACTAATTTGTTTCTACACATGGGCCATGTGGTAAGAGAAATACTAAATTATGGACTTACCCCTTAACAACCAACTAATAAGAATTAGTCATTTAAGAGATATCCGCTAACTAAATAATCGTAGTTAAATAACTCGTTCAAAATTACCATTTAAATTTACGGGAAGAGTCGAAATATTTCTAATACTCAAAACGACCTAATTGGTCGTTACCATAGATACCAATTTACCCATCGTTCGTCCTCGAACGATCAAAAGAAAGGGAGGGTAACAAAGGGTAGCTGTCTCAACAATTCCTTCAAAATATTAGTACCCAAGGTCTCGTCTCAAAAGTATCAAACCAACCAATTGGAGATCTACACCTCCTCCCATACGATGCCTCAAATGGGGTCATCTCAATACTCTAATGCTAACTATTGTTGTATGTAAACTCAACTAACAACAAAACTATTCCCAAGTGGACTCTTCAACTGATCGATTCTTTCACTAGACCTTGACACAACCATCATAACAAATATTTTCTAACATAATCATGATAAAATCCTGAAACAAAATTGGCTACAATCATGAGTGAACCTGAACCAGCCACCACACACTCATAATGCACAAACCATCATAGATCTTATTAAGATTTTCTCCTCATAACATAAACTTTCACGAGCTTAAGTTATAAAAATTTGATCTTTAGACACCAGATACTCACCAAGGGGTTTTCAAACTTATCTAATATAAAGAAGGAAATTCTCAAGTTAGTAGTTGTGATTGTAAACAACCCTCAAGAATGGTAGAGCTAGACCCAACGGTCCCCACATTCAATCACACATATTCGAAAAGTGACTTTAACGACGAGATGAATATTAAAAATGTCGTATAACTATAACTATTCATGGTAGGTCCCTTTATAAGTTCTCATAAGTAACACTGTACGTGTAGAATCATCGGTATTCTTCAACTATCCCAAATAACACCAAATCTATCATAACTAAAATGACTGTGTTTGTCAAAACTTCCTACCCTACTAAGAGGGTATCGCAGGATCGGTACACCCGATCCACCACTAGGGTTCCACCCACAAAAGTGAAAATATGCATGGGCATAGATAGTGAATCATACTCCAAATCCTGTCCATGACTTAATAGGTGGTCACATAAGAATGTCCAGAATAAAGGTTGAATAACTCAAGATACTCCTTACATAGTGCTCATGTCAAACATTTCCATTCATCTGACTCTATCTCCTTGATTTTTAGCCACCAACAATCAACCAATCTGGTCCTTAATACAATCATACACATATTCGATTTATCAAAACCCTACATACTTCTCACAGTACTCAATTGAAGCCAACACTCTTAATACTAACAAACATCATAGCTACACCGTCCATTTACCTTACTCTCAAACTGTCACTCGTATAAAAGTCTTCTTAACAAACACATTGTGGCCTCTAAAAAATTCAAATTATTGCTCCCTCTCTTTCCATTTAAACATCCCATGCTAGATACGAGTCTCAATCAAAACATTACGTGAAACCCCTCTTATGTCTTTTAACAATCAAAAGTAACCAAATTTCCAACTAAAATTATGCACAAGTTCTTCTAAATGCTCAATACTCAATGCAATCGATCATTCCTTACCTTACCAATCCATACCTTGATAAAACATACCACCACAAATGTAGACTTACAATGAAAAACTTGAATTGTAAACCTAACTATGTAACTCAATCCCCTTATCTATCAACATAGCTCATACCTTTAAGATTTTAATGAATTCACGTATCTGAACTTATCATCGATGGCCTCTTCATCGATCTTATCATATCCTTCACTAAAAATCCAACTGTACCCATTACCAAACTCAAACCATAAAAGAACTTATCATCACACTCGAGCTGGACGTATGTACACTTCTTTGTCAAGTCTTATTCACTAGTTTTCAACCAATCTGATGAACACGTGACACTATTACCATAACCAGAGAAAAACAGATGAAATCACGTGTCTCTAAACCAAATTCTCAATCCCATTGAAGATACCCTTTTAGTCCTTGCAATCAGAGAAAATATCCTTGCTCCCACCTCTTTTCGAAGGATACACTCATCCCACTAGTTTTATTTTATTTCATTATGACTCTAGCTCCTTTAAATTTTATACGGGTGGCGCCTCAACATTTCCTACAACTTTCCATACAACCATGTTACTCACTGAATAGTAGAAAATCACAACCTTAGATACTCACAAGTCATTGTTACCATACCAAATTTATTTAACCAACAATCCTTATCATATAGTTGCATCCTAATCACTATCCATTATGAACTCTTATTATCATTATGCTTTGTTAGCCCTTGACATCACCAGACAATCAACTTTTTCATCGGCATGACACCTCAACTCAATTATATCAACCAAATTCAAAGGACTAACCTAATTTTATACACACTTTCTTACTAAAATCTTCAATTGCCTTCACCCAAGTATACTCACTGGAACTTTCCTTACCCATAAGCTTGTCATTCCGATATGAATATACTCCTTTGGAGTTTAAGGTAAAATCACCAGTCCTCCTTTAGAATCCTCAAGATACACTTCACAACCTAAATGCATTAATACCGTACCAAAGATCCACCACTAAATTTTTTCTTAAAAATAAAGCTTAACCCAAGCGTCCATAGTAACAAACTAGTTGGTTTCTCAAATGTGAATGCAACATTAAATCTCATTATCTGAACATGTCATATAACTGACAACTCCTTAAGTAGTTAGTATTCACACTTGACAATCGACATATTCGTTTCCACATAACACTAGTACCACACTATGAAAGTTCGTTATATCCATCACTAGAACACATCATACCCATCAAGAAGATCTTACACCAATAGCTAACACATTTCTATCCATTCAATGGATCCAAAACATTATCAAATTCATTCTTAGATTAGGTCGATAACCAAAGTAACATACATCATAAT
The DNA here is from genome assembly GCF_000226075.1 of Solanum tuberosum. Classification (NCBI taxonomy): domain Eukaryota; kingdom Viridiplantae; phylum Streptophyta; class Magnoliopsida; order Solanales; family Solanaceae; genus Solanum; species Solanum tuberosum. The sequence goes on from NW_006239158.1 coordinate 438,986, forward strand.
TTTAACCAAGTAAGCATCAATATTATTGTAATAGTCGTATCATGACCCTTTTTGATATACACTCAATCTATGAAATCATAATAGAGATTCTGCCCTCAATTGCCTCAACATAATTTCATCTTTCGCTAAGCAACCCATATATGCCATGACAACTTTACTAACTGTAATTTCCAAAGAAATGGTGTTCAATAGCTAGTTGTTCGTTACGAAACTCCTTGAATGGTGTCACCTTGGTAAAGTCATCTGCTTCACCCATCTACCTTCATCACAAAATCAACCACTTCCTGATTTGTTGAAGTAGCCACCTATAAAGCTTCAATGAATAAAAAAATATGACCTCAATCATTTCATAAAGCAGTGAACTCGCTCTTCCGGACTGAAGCAAAGCTGATTCAAATATTTTGATAAAGCATGAAATTCATCCTCATATTCTGCAACCAATATCTTCCGTTGTTCTATATTCTGTAACTCATCTCTCTTCCTATTTCTCAAAGTCCGGGATATATACCTTTCCATGAAGAAGCTAGAAAATGCTGCTTAAGTCATATCTAGTGCCTTAACTGGTCGGCACACACTCAACATGAGATCGCCACCATATCTTCGCATCTTCCTGAAACTAGTATGTCACAACTCAACACCAAACCTCTCCACTATATTTATCTTATGAAGCAGCTTATGAAGATCAACAAGGACATCATAAACATCTTCATATTCAATAGCCATGAAGAATAGGGGTTTCAAAATAAAGAATTTAATAAAAAGATAATGTTGGTCACTAGCCATTACAGGTCGTGTAGTCTATCGGAGAAACATGCCTATTTCAAATGACACATCCTCTCTTTCTGGCGCTGGTGTTTCCACTTCTACTACTTTAGTACTAACCATATGTGAAATAGAGTGAAGAAATTCATATACCAATTTGTATCACCTAGATACCAATTCGATTCAAGTAGTAGCATGAAAGAAAGAAGTAGAAGAATTTTTATAAAGTCCTATAGCCTCTCGAAGAAAAGTAAAGGCGTTCCCGTACAGTTCCGCAAGACTCTACTAGACCTGTCCTTGTGTGATGAGACCTTACGCTCTGATTCCAAGTTTGTCACGACCCAAAACTAGTCATGAGTCGCACCCACACTTAACCTCCTAAGTGAGCGAACCAACGAATTCGACCCCAAATTATATCAACTGTTCAACTACGAATAACAACAATAATGCGGAAGGTCAAAACTTATTAAAGTAACCAATCAAATAAGCCACTAAAGTCTATTACATATTATCCCAAAAACCTAAAAGTCATCACATCAAGGACATCTAATCTTCAAATACTAAGTCTAAGAGTATTAAAGACACCAAAATAAATGAATAAAATAGTTTACGTCCGAAAACTAAGGACATCATACCATGACCAAGAGAATCCAACACGAGCATGAATAAATAGCTCACCCTGGAACCTGATATACTGGAGACTGGCTAGAGCTGAGGGCAAGTCGAAGTCGTGGTACACTCGCTGCACTCCACAAAAGTAAAACAAAGAAAAACACAAGTAGGACTCAGTACAGGGTAACATATACTGAGTAGATATCATCGGCCGACTCAAAATAGTAACTAATATGCAAAAAGTAATAGTATAAAATCAACTATAACACTTAGCAGGTGATAAAAAACAAACAACATGAACAAGTGACAACTGAAGCAAGTACGTAATCAATCACAATATCAAGCACACATATGAGGACTCATGCCTCCACACCACACTCATTTGGGAAATGGGTTCTTTGAGATTGAGTACATTAAGTTAATTCAATATCTTTTCCTTAAATGTTACAGTGTCGGAACATGACACCCAACCAATAATACCGTGTCGGAACGTGACACCCTGATCCAATAATACCGTGTCGGAACGTGATACCCCGATCCAATAATACCATGCCGGCTCGTGGCATCCGATCCAATATATCGTTAATTTATCATTTATTATCGCCACTTTTCAGTTCATTAACAATATTTCATCAAGCCTTCTTTATTCAAGGCATCACTTCGATAGAGAGGGTTCAAGATTATAAATTCCACGGTGTCAAGATTTCAGACCAATCACAAACCACACAACCAAGCTATACAACCACACAATCAAGTACATAGAGAAATTCACAATATCACTTAATTCATATCAATCACTATTAAGAGTCTATCTATCAAATAGAATAAACCATAACCTACCTCCATCGGAGAACCGAAGTCAAGCAAACTACTTCTCCAATGTTTTTCCTTTCCTCAATGCTTCCGAACCTTACCGATCTATCAAATATACCTAATTTGTAAGTTAACGAGCCTATAGACTTCATATTACTCCATGTCTGGCCTAGACCCAAAACTCACCTAATTTTATAATCAATTTCCTAAAGTTCAAACCTAAGGGTAAGTCTTAATTCCTCCAATTAGCACTAATTTTAATAGTAATCATATAGTATAATACACCTAATATGTAATTACCTATCTCAATATATCAAACCTTGATTTATTATATCATACCAAAATTATAATATTAAGAATTAGGCCACTGGTTACGAAACCAGTGGCAGGCTAGCAACACCATGAACACAATTTAATTTTGACGTATAGAATCAAATTGATTAACAATTGCAAACAACACTCTAGTTGCTGGTCATTAATGATTTTCTCAACTTTCCAATCACCATTCAACTTTAATTCTTCAACCAATCAGTACCTTCCTAACACTAACCCTAATCAATCATATATGCCAACTAAAAATTACTCCAACAGCCAATTCTCTTCTTTCTTTTTTTACCAAACGATTCAAACATAATAATAATAATAATAACTTCATTATCTCTATCCGTATCTACAATACGAAGAGTTAGATAAGCTTACCTGATGTAGTTGGAACGGTTATCGCCGAAGTACTCTTCGAGAGGATACTGCTTTTCTTTTAATTATAATAATTAGGGAAATTAATTATGAACCACTAGATAATTAAATAACTACTAAATCATACTAATTTCTTTCTACACTTGCGCCATGTGGTAAGAGAAATACTAAATTATGGACATACCCCATTAACCACCAACTAATAAGAATTAATCATTTAAGAGATATCCGCCAACTAAATAATCGTAGTTAAATAACTCGTTCAAAATTACCGTTTATATTTACGGGAAGAGTCGAAATAGTTCTAATACTCAAAACGACCTAATGGGTCGTTACAATTGATACCAATTTACCCATCGTTCGTCCTCGAAGGTTCAAAAGAAAGGGAGGGTAACAAAGGGTAGTTGTCTCAACAATTCCTTCAAAATATTAGTACCCAAGGTCTTGTCTCAAAAGTATCAAACCAACCAATTGGAGATCTACACCTCCTCCCATACGATGCCTCAAATGGGGTCATCTCAATACTCTAATGCTAACTATTGTTGTATGTAAACTCAACTAACAACAAAACTATTCCCAAGTGGACTCTTCAACTGACCGATTCTTTCACTAGACATTGACATAACCATCATGACAAATATTTTGTAATATAATCATGATAAAATCCTGAATCAATATTGGCTACAATCACGAGTGAACCTGAACCAGCCACCACACACTCATAATGCACAAACCATCATAGATGTTATTAAGATTTTCTCCTCATAACATAAACTTTCACGAGCTTAAGTTAGAGAAATTTGATCTATAGATACCGGATTCTCACCAAGGGGTTTTCAAACTTATCTAACATAAATAAGGAAATTATCAAGTAACCACCATCCATTGATACATCCAAGCATACAAAACCTCTAACAACACTGTCGAAATGCTAGATTAGTAGTTGTGATTGTAAACAACCCTAAAGAATGGTAGAGCTAGACCCACCGGTCCCCACATTCAATCACATAGTCGAAAAGTGACCTTGACGACGAGATGAATATTAAAAATGTCGTATAACTATAACTATTCATGGTAGCTCTTTTATAAGTTCTCATAAGTAACGCTGTGCGTGTAGAATCATCGGTATACTTCAATTATCCCAAATTACACCAAATCTGTCATAACTAAAATGACCGTGTTTGTCCAAACATCCTACCCTACTAAGAGGGCATCATAGGATCGGTACACCCGATCCACCACTAGGGTTCCACCCATAGAAGTGAAAACAGGCATGGGCATAGATAGTGAATCATACTCCAAATCCCGTCCATGACTTAATAGGTGGTCACATAAGAATGTCCAGAATAAAGGTCAAATAACTCAAGATACTCCTTACATAGTGCTCATGTCAAACATTGTCACGCCCCAAACTAGAGAAGGTGTGACTGGCACTTGACACTTTAAGCAATCAAGTTAGCCACATAAACATACCAACTGACTCAACGTAAGGCTTAGAAGGTCGGGCAGCATAACATCTAAAATACTATGACTGGACCCTTAAGGTCATAACCTGAATATCGGTAAGTCATAAAGACGAAGGTAGATAAGCCAAAGATAATAAGGTACTAGCTAGCCGACAAGGCTACCATGAAGATATACACACATACATACATATCTATACATGCCAAGCCTATGTGGATGGAAACTGGAAGCTGCAAAAAGAAACCCAGATTACTGTGTCCACCATAGCCTCTATGAGTGACATAAGCACTGGTCGGTACAAGGCCCCGATTATACCCAAACTGTACTGTAAAAGTAACATCCTATGAAAGCTCCAGGAAGAAGTGGAGCTATCCAACTCACAGCTGAACCCCGAATCCTAGCAGAAGGGTCAATCAGAATCCCTACCTGGACCTGCACGTGCATGTCATACCCAACCAAGTGCTAGCAATGGTGGTGCCTTCCGGTAGCTAACCGGGATCATATTTGCCAACTTGTGGACATCTGTGTCTTATACGTATAAATATAAGCAATAGGCCCCATACCTTCCGATTATAGCTCGGAAGTAGAATGCATAGCATGTAATGTCATTGATCCGTAATGCATTTGTTACCTGAATCATGTTGCCAATCTTGGCTCATTGGTACTCTTGTCCTCAAAATCTCGTAATCACTTTCGTATCACATGTAAATATTTCGTGAAACTTATATACTTGTAGATTAAACTGGAACACTTAACTTGGATTTAGAAAGACAACTTAAACTTGAGGATGTTCATAATGAGCTTAAAGTTCTTCACTTAGTATCTATATATGTTTCCTTAGTGGTTTGTAAAAGAAAGTATTTCAGAAAAAACCCGTACTTTAGTAGTTTAAACCTACGATTTATTTTAAGAGTTTTGGAGATCGACGTTTTATTTTAAAGTTTTCAAAAATATAAATTAGCGAGGAAGGAGGATTGATTTCAAATTCATATTATTCATCTCTAATCTTTTTAAGTTACTACAACTAAAGAAGAATAAGAATATGTACACATGGACCTATAGTCAAGAGAATCAACATAAAATGACATAAAGACGCCAAATACCCTATCTAACCGAACGAGTGGAATAACAACATAAAGGAGTCACAAAAATACACCAGCTGCAATATCAATGCCTTTCACCAAAGGTCTTTCTAGTAATAGAGTAGTAAAACAATATTTGACGATTTAGGATTTCAAAATTCGTGCTCAAAGGAAGTACAGTGCTTAGCCTTAACATACCTTGATTTTAGGTCCTGTTGTATCAATATGGATTGTACCCCCTTCCTTACAGTATGTAGTCTACAGAAAATCATGTCACACAACCATTACAGGCAGATTATTAACACGTCAGGGTCAAAGTAGCAATTTAGAGCTCACTAGCAGTCTGATCAGCTCGCCAGACCATTTTTAAATTTATGCTTCATTACCTTCTCTTCTCCAAATTACAACCTCAAATTAATGACATAACATACATTTTTGCAGCAGTTATTAACAAGTGGAGGCCTAAGCAATAGTCAACAACAACCAAATAGAGTATGCCTGCACAACAATTAAAACTCGGCGTATCGCCACACCCCTCTTTTTCAACCCAAAATAACCATAACCAATTCCTAACCACGAGTCTTCAAACCATTAAATCCATAAAAAATATATGTATAATAAAGTCCTATAATTGTTCAATATAACCATAATAACTTGAACTCGCCGCTTCCAATCATCATCCTATACGTTCGTCCCATAATTACATTTGGAGTCATGTCTTTCTCTTCATATGCAATAAGAGCTTAAAGGAAAAACCTAAATTAAACTTGATGGAGCTTGCAGTACATTAACATGTCTTGTCAATAACAAACAGTCTCCTTAAACGCAAGATGTTGAACCAAGAAGAATCAATCTGAAAATTGCAATGCAATAATAGAACCAACGTTACACTAATTTATGTTACAATTAAATATCCATCGATACTTCTTTTCTTCCATACTCATATCAACAATAACCACACACATACAAAGCATTTCCAAATAAATTTTAGCAACAATAGTATCAGAAAATACTTCAAAACAGCCCAACATCACATAACTATCCAAGTACGATTTTTCTAGCCGTCTATTCGTGTTCTTACTTATATAGCATAGCTATAACTTGAACTCACTCAATAAAATGAAAGGTGAGAATTATTACCTCCAAACAACAGCAACACCACATAAAAAACGTGACTCCTTCACCATGAAGAATCCTTCAAATCACAACCAACGAGGAGGAAAGAAATAACACAATCTCTATGAACGTTCCGAGGATGAAACCACGTTGAAATCTTGTAAATATTTGCTTGGATGAAAGGGGAACCTTTAGAGAGGATTGAGGACTGTTTTATTCTTATTTTGGTCGAAAATAATGAGATAAAACAAAGGGAAATCTGATCTTATAAAGCTAAATTGACATATGGGCTAGGGAACCACCTTCACGTGCCTACTTGTGCAGTCTCACTAAATTCTGAATATCTCTCAATTCTGAAGCCTATGGACAAATGATTTAGTGCATTGGAAAGTAGACTCGTAGACTAAAGCTTTATAGATAGGGAGAAAAGTTCCGAGACATTTAACCCAATTTTCAGAAAATTTATCAAAGAACTTACTCTAACTTTTGCCAACTTTTTATTTCTCAACTTGCTTGACTTCAAAACTTAACTTACGATCATTGGGAGACTATATCACCTTATAAAACATCCTTATTAGCATATAAGACACTCTTTGTCTTATCCCCAAAGGTAACGGTTAACTTAAGCGTTCTATATGGGCGGGGTATTAGAATAGACATTCTTTAACTTGAACTTGTTTAAGGGCATCCTTGACCCATAACGTTAGTCTAATTCTTTGATTGTTTTTACCTCTCCTTTGCAACCTTATTCTCCTGAAATGATACGCCAAGTCATATAAGCCTCATACACTCATTCAATGATACATATATTATGCGAAAGAACCATGGGGCACATTCGTCCGCGAGTAAAGTTTGAAGTCCATTTCTTCAAAAGTAAATGGGGAATATGTATTCCCAAAGGGTTTAAAATGTTTTCACATTTAAATAAGAAAGGAAACCTCGATTTCCAAAGGGCCTTCGGGCTAGTTTTCAAAAAAGAGAAATCGCTTTCTAAATGAAGCAAGAGGGGAAACTTTGATTTCCAAGATTGCCTTTGAGCTGAGTTTTTGAGCACTAATCTCAAATCACAGAAGAAGTATATTTTTAAACATAAAGAGCTAGTATCATAGTTTGGGAGTAGTATTGAGTACCGATATGGGGGAGCGTTCAGAGAACCTACATCCCCCATAAACCATGTAGCCATCATGGGTAGAAAAGGGTCATACTTTTTAGATGAATCCTTTTCGCATAGACTAGTGGTTCCACTTAGTAGTTCGTGTCTTATACTTGTGGCAAGGTATAGGATGCACTGGCAGCGTGAGAAAGATCGTTGTATCATCACTATAGCTCTTAAGTGATGGTTGTCGGTTAGAGAAACTCCCACAAAAGTTATTTATGTTCTTATATACACAGTTATTTGTATTTTTACATACATTTCAGAGTTTTAGTGTATCTTTGCATACGCCCAGAGTTGACATCATGTTTTACACAACTTTTCTTTATATTGCACTTGTTTTAAAACTGCTTTATATTGAAATGAGTTCAGTTATGTTGAGTTGAGTTGAGCCAGGTAAGTTCTTTAGTTTCCTTTCAGTTTCTTTTCAAGCTTAAGTTGTATTTAGAATTCCAACTCGCATACTCGTACATTCAATATATTGATACCAGTTGGCCTGCATCTTATTATGATGCAGACGTAGGTAACTAGGATTGACATCTAACGCATCGTTGATCCAGTGAGCAATTCAGAGTCTGTTGGTAAGCCTCTTTGCATTCTAGAGGACTCTTTTTCATTGTTTTCAATTTTAGTATTAGTTTATTAGGATGTCGTGGGCCTGTCCTGATATCCATCTTAGTTGTTTAGAGTTGCACAATTTACTGCACAATTGTGGAAATCTTTTTAGAAGGTTTTGGGTTGAAAGGTGAACTTAAGTACTGCTTTTCATTCTCAGACAGATGAGCAAGCAGAGCGCACTATTCAGACATTAGAAGATATGTTGAGGGCATGTGTGATCGATTTTGAAGGTAATTGGGATGATCACCTACCCCTTATTGAATTTGCATACAACAATAGTTACCACTCTAGCATCCAGATGGCTCCATATGAAGCTCTTTATGGGAGAAGATGTAGATCTCCTATTGGATGGTTTGAAGTTGGTGAAACAGAGTTGATAGGACCAGATTTAGTCCATCAAGGTATGGAGAAGGTGAAAGTGATTCAAGAGAGGTTGAAAATGGCACAGAGTCGTCAGAAATCCTACACTGATGTCAGGAGAAGGGCGTTAGAGTTCGAAGTAGATGATTGAGTATATATAAATGTTTCACCCATGAAGGGTGCTATGATGTTTGGTAAGAAGGGGAAACTTAGTCCCCGGTATATTGGACCTTATCGACTATCCAAGAGGATTGGCAAAGTAGCTTATGAGTTGGAACTACCACAAGAATTGGCCGCGGTTCATCCGATGTTTCACATCTCCATGTTGAAGAAATGCATGGACGATCCATTATTGATCATACCAACTAAAAATATTGGGATCAAGGATAGCTTATCTTATGAGGAGATTCCTGTTTAGATTCTAGATCGCCAAGTTCGCAAGTTGAGAACAAAAGAGGTAGCATCAGTCAAAGTCCTTTGGAGGAATCAATTCGTTGAGGAAGCTACTTGGGAAGCTGAAGAGGACATGAAGAAGAGATATACAAATCTCTTCGAGTTCGGAGAAAATGCAAACCAAGGTACTAATTCTCTTCTTAGTACTCTTTAAATTATGAGTGAGAATGTTGTTTGTTTGCATTTGCTTGTTGGGTGTTTGAACTTGATGTTACCACCCTTAGCCTAGTAAGAGTAATCTCATTCGAGGACAAATGTTCCCAAGGGGGAGATATTGTAACATCTTGCAAATTGAAATAGCTATGAATAAGCTAAGAACTGGAAATAGTCATTTTTGGAAAGAATGAAAAATCTGGAAAATTGTTCAACTTAGGAAAAATGAGTTTTTGGTCAACTTCAAACGACCATAACTCCTAGATTAGTATGAGTTAGGTGTAGATCCAGATATGGTTGTAAATCTCTTGGAATGATCTTTCCAATGCCGCAAGTTTGCGCGATTCTGAGTTCGTATGAGTAAGTTATGCCCTTTGGAAGTAGGGTTGTTGGATTAAGGTAATGTCCAATCCGGTTTTTTAAAGGGTAGTTTAGTCTTTTCATGGCCCTATTATTTTAATCCATTTTTAGGAGTTTAATATGGGTCAAATCAGATTTTAGTCAGTTTTAGAATTTGGAATTTCACGCTAGGGGTAAAGAGAAGAGAAAAGAAGAAGGAGAAAGGGCAAGAATCATCAAGATCGATCAAGATAGTTGGGATTTTCGCCAAGGGTTTATTCCTACCAGATATGTGAGCTTCCATAACGTTGGAATCGTTCTCCCACGTGCCAAGCATATTTATTTCAGTTGGATTCGTCCTAAAGGAGTTTGAATATTGATGATCTTGATACCTATGCTTGAATCCATATATTGTTTTTGAATTTGACTGAGTTGGGAAGTTTCTGAAATCGTTACGTCGTATTATAGAGTCGTTTCGAGTTAGGTTCATAGGTACATTTGTTGAGTATCTGTATCTAAAAGTAATTTAAGAAAAAGAACCGAGTTAAGGTGAATCGGGGATGGAAAACGAAAAAGAAATTTCATCGAACGAAATCTAGTGGTGGTGGCGCGTGTCGGAGCTGGTTCCCAGAATTAGGAATTTTTGTTTCGCGTCGTGGAGCCGTCACAGAGTCTTCTGCCTCAAAAGTCATTTTGAAACTAAATTTTAATATCTCCTCCGCATCGCAGACCCACCCTCAAATATTAATTTACGGTCTTTTCTCATGTTTAGCTATCTAAAATCATTCCTAAACATCATGAGATCTTTCCAATCACAAATCACAATCCTTGAATCCATAATTCAATTCAACGACCAGTTAATAGTCAAGTCAAGAGCAGTTAAGATCAAAGTCAAGAGTCAAGTTAAGGAAAGTCCTTCAAAGTTTTCAAAAATGTTTTTATAAATGTTTTAACTTTGTTTTAAGACTTAAAGTTCAAGTTGAGTAAAGAGTAAAGTTTGAAGTCCATTTCTTCAAAAGTATATGGGTACTATGTATTCCCAAATGGTTTAAAATGTTTTCACATTTAAACAAGAAAGGAAACCTCGATTTCCAAAGGGCCTTCGGGCTAGTTTTAAGAAAAGAGAAATGGCTTTCTAAATGTAGCAAGAGGGGAAACTTTGATTTCCAAGATAGGCTTTAAGCTAAGTTTTTTAGCACTAATCTTAAATCACAAAAAAAACATGTTTTTAAACATATAGAACTAGTATCAAACTTTGAGAGTAGTATTGAGCACCGATATGGAGGAGCGTTCAGAGAACCCACATCCCCCATAAACTATGTAGCCATCATGGGTAGAAAAGGGTCATACTTTTTAGATGAATCCTTTTCGCATAGACTAGTGGATCCACTTAGTAGTTCAGATCTTATACATGTGGCAAGGTATAGGATGCGATGGCAGCGTGAGGAAGATCGTTGTATTATCACTATAGCTCTTAAGTGATGGTTGTCGGTTAGAGAAACTCCCACAAAAGTTATTTGTGTTCTTATATACACAGTTATTTGTATTTTTACATTACATTTCAGAGTTTTAGTGTATATTTGCATACGCCCAGAGTTGACATCATGTTTTAAACAACTTTTCTTTATATTGCACTTGTTTTAAATTGCTTTATATTGAAATGAGTTCAGTTATGTTAAGTTGAGTTGAGCCAGGTAAGTTCTTCAGTTTCCTTTCAGTTTCTTTTCAAGCTTAAGTTGTGTTTAGCATTCCAACTCGCATACTCGTACATTCAATGTACTGATGCCACTTGGCCTGCATCTTATTATGATGCAGACGCAGGTAACTAGGATTGGCATCCGGCGCATCGTTGATCCAATGAGGAGTTCAGAGTCTGTTGGTGAGCCTCTTTGCATTCCAGAGGGCTCCTTTTCATTGCTTTCAATTTTAGTATTAGTTGATTAGGATGTCGTGGGCCTGTCCCGACATCCATCTCAGTTGTTTAGAGGCTTCATAGACAGACTGACAGTCTGTTAGTTAATTCAGTTGTCTTTACTTTTCATTTCATATGTTAAGGACTTGAGTTTGCCTTAATGGCTAGTTGAATGTTCCTTTATAACATTCTAGTTACTTCACAAATGTGTATGTGATGAGTTAAGTCTTTCGCTGAGTTAGTAAGCTAGGCCAAGGGTTCACTTGAGGCCAGCAATGGTCTTCGAGTGCCAGCCACGTGCAGGGTGTAGGCTCGGGGAGTGACATACTCTATCTCTAGCCTAGACCCAAAACTCACCTGATTCTATAATCAATTTCCTAAAGTTCAAACCTAGGGTAAGTCTTAATTCCTCCAATTAGCACAATTTTAATTGTAATCTTATAGTGTAATACACCTAATATGTAATTACCTATCTCAATATATCAAACCTTGATTTATTATATCATAAAAAAATTATAATATTAAGAATTAGGCCACTGGTTACGAAACCAGTGGCAGGCTAGCAACACCATGAACACAATTTAATTTTGACATATAGAATCAAATTGATTAACAATTGCAAACAACATTGTAGTTGTTGGTCATACATGATTGTCTCAACTTTGTAATCACCATTCAACTTTAATTCTTCAACCAATCAGTTCCTTCCTAACACTAACTCTAATCACTATATATACCAACTAAAAATTACTCCAACAGCTAATTCTCTTCTTTCTTTTTCACCAAACGATTCAAACATAATAACAATAATAATAATAATAACTGCATAATCTTGATGTTTGCGTAATCAAGACACAACGATGCAAGTGTCTACAATCATACAATAGTTTAGTAACCCAACCAAGGTTGAGATCGTCCCGAGAGAGTGGTTTTGAGAACTTATAGAAAAATAAAATTAAGTTCTAACTAGTAGTAGCTAAAGACATTAACGGGTAAAAACATTGTAAATTAAAAAGGGGGACACAAGAGTGTCAATTAACAATGGGGGGCGGGGGGTTGTCACAAGTAAGGTAAAAGCAACAAAATAAACAAGAGTTTTCTAAGTAATGAGAGAGGATCCTTAAGATGTGACAGGAATACGGGTTAAGCTAGATTATTGGGTACATGCTTGCGATAGAAAATTTATAGAGTAATAGTGACTAGGCTAAGCTCTATGTGGGAATAAGTTCTCTCTCGAGCAACTTACCCCGTTTCAAATGGGTTCCTCTCGGACACCTACTTACCGCATGAAGACCAGCCTACGCCTTACCCCACTCACTCTCTTGAGCTGAGTGTTAGGATATGGGACTAGGGTTCTCTCTGTCGAGCTGAACCTCATGTTGACCCACTCCTTAGGCCAACAATCTAGTAGTCTTGGTTTCGCGACTTCTCTCTCGAGCAAGCCGAAAACACATAAATAAACTTGCATTTGCAACTACAAATTTGTTAAATTCATCCACAACTACTAGACGAAATCACAATTAAACTACATCTATTCTATCTGCAAACAAGACCCAACAACAATCTTAACCCATATTCGCTAAATCACACCCCAAGAATAGGGGTTTTTAGCCACACATCAAGGGATAGAAATTTATAGCTAAATGAGCTTGCATTCAAATGGGTATGAAGATTTAAGTCTTGTTACAGGCCAAGAATGAAGAATCCAAGAGACCCAAGTCCAAATCCTTGGAGATGAAACACTCTTTTTCTTCAATTCTTAAAAACCCTCTGAAACTCAGAGCAAAAATACTAAAAAGTACTATTCTATATGAAAATTATAATAATTGTTTGACATTTAAAATTATATTTCTAACTAGTATTTATAGTTTTCATAGATTTGTGTTGCAGTGGATCATTTGGCGTCGTTAGTCGGAATTGCCGATCAACTCGGCGATTCACCCTTTGGTGTAGTTCATCACCGTCTTGCACCCGTCCTCAACATCGTCGTGCTCTAGGTCATTGGGCAACATGGTATTGCTTCGCGGAACTTCTCGCTGATGTGCCGACTGCTCTCTTTTTCCGCCGACTTGATCCTTTCCTTCAGGGCTCAGCACACTGGAACAAAAGGCGAATATGTGATCTGTTGGCGATTCCCCGAATGGGTTTGGCGATTCGCAGATCTTCATTTCTTTGTTCTTTTAGTTTCTTTTGCTCCTTTTTGCTCAATCGTGTCCATGCTTTACCTCAAACTTTGAATACTTGAAACTTCAAAGTTTTCTTCAGATATCGAGACAAAACATGTATTTGAGGACACAATTTCTGTTAAAATATAGCCCTAAATGAGTCCAATTTGTGGACTCATCAACACCCCAAATTAAACTTTTGCTTGTCCTCAAGCAAATTCAAGTTCAGCCGTTCAAAAAGGGTGTGTCTAACAGTGCTACACAAGACTCAATCATGAATGCACACAAAAAGACTCAATTTACTTATGCAAAGATCAAATGTGCACTCAAAGATTCAAGTTGTGACTCACCAATATCAACGAATCTCATGCTCACAATACTTGCTTCAAATGCAAGTTCAAGCTCAACTGTAGTGTTCAAATTCCCTCACACAAAGAATGATTTCATATTCACACCATGGTTTTACAGTTTAAAGATTTGGAATCAGATGCAACGCTCACACTCACAAAGAAGAACATAATGCATGCTTTCACCCATTGGTTTGCCCGTAATTTCCAATCAACATTTGTTTAAGCTCACTCAAGATTAAAAAGGTCTTTTCAGGGATTGTAATGGGGTTGAGTGCAAAGGTATGGTCATTTAGGCTCAATGACTTTTATCCATATGACATGTGGTTCATACAACACTTCCTTTCCTTTTCCTTCATCATTTTCATTAGTGCTCATAAGTCATCCTATTATTCACTTCCCGTGAATTCTTTGGAGACCCCATTTCTTTTGTACTTTATTCCACAACTTTCTTTTTCATTCTTATTCTTTTTCTTTCTCTTCTCTCTTTTTTTAGATGGAGGGGTTCCATTTTCTTCAAAACCATGGGTAGGAAAGACTTTCTTGCACTTCTTGACTTTCCCTTTTCTTTTCACCACACCCCCAACTTAGGCTTTTGGCCTAAGTTGTCTATTCAAACTAACCATAACTTCATGAGGATTATGGGTGATGGATTAGAAAGGTCTAGTTTTCATCAAGTTTTCATCCAAGGCAAGGTAAGGCTCAAGGGGTGTTCACGAGAGAATCACACACTCACAAGGTAGGTCACAAAAGAGGTGTATGTCAAATTGGACTCACACTTGTAGAAGTTCCCTAAGATCATATCAAGAGATAGCATCACTTAGTTGACCGGACCAACGGGGCAAATTCTAGGATCTATCATGCATAGTTCACAGGTAAGCTCACCACACTAGGCATGACACTACAGGTTAAACAAGACTCCACACTTTCGCTAGTGTGCAATGATCATCACAAGAGAATCAATTTGATACAAGGCTAGTCATAACGAGATGCAAAGAGTTCACATATTGTCTATGCAACTTCATTTGGCCTCATCGTAGCCGCGCATTCATGTTCGTTTGATTGAGAGCACTATTCAAGTCATCGGTATTGATTGGAACCGAGACTCAATTTTTTGCAAAATAACAGCCACATTTAACACATGAGAGGTGGCAAAATGTTCAAAAAATTCAAATTTTTTCGTAAGGGCCAAAATCGTTTTGCAATGTAAAATAAAAGGAGCCATAAGCTCAAACATCCACAGAAAGCAATATTTAACACAATAATAGCTCAAAGTCCAAATACATAAGCAAAAACACGAGTCACAAATAGCACACAAAAGGTGGGCCTCACCCCACCACAAATAAAAGCAATTTGTCCTCAAATGCAATTAACATAGAATCCGAAATGTAAAATAAAGAAAGACAGAGAGGGAGGTAAATAGGTGATCCTGGCTAATCGGTCGCTCCATCTGTCTGGGCATCAGTGCCTGGTGTGTCCTCCTTCTGACTCTGGTTCTCTACTTCAGTTGTCGTAGCGAGGTTACACATAATCATCTCATCAAAATCATGAGATGGTCCAAAGGTATGTATCACATTGATGAATCCTCGGGCCCACGAAGGGACGGTAGGGTCAGTGGGAATCCTCCTACTGGAACTGGCTTCCTTGCTCTTGGTCTTTGCTTTGGTTTTGTTAGGCTTTTCTGCTTCTCTCCTGAACTTTTGTGATCTTATGTGTCGGGGTGGTATGTCTATTCCTGCAACTTTGGACCTGACCATGTCTGCAAAAAATCTTGTGATAACGTTAGAACATGACACTCTAAGCAGAGATATTCAGTTGTAGGAAGGTGGTCATTCCATTCGGCATGTCGCTGAATAGCTTTGACGAGCCACGTTTAGTCCACCGAAGGTCACAGTGTTGAAGGGTTAGGGGTGCAGACAAAGGGCGATTAAGATGACATTCGGCGAGTCGCCGAGTGCACTTGGCGATCCCGTGCTTCTCGCCAAAATTTTCAGCTGCCATATCAAATAACGCGTGATAATAAGGGCGAGATGGGACGCTTAGGCAAACCGCTGAGTGGTTCGGCGAGCTCGTCACAACTTCACTGAATGACCCAACGTGCCTACTTTTGACCCAACTTCTCGAAATCGGCCCCCAAACCCCGAAAACATAGTTAAAGCATAAATAGCACAAATTTGACCAATACCCACCCATATTCTATGAATACGACCCATCATACATATACTCAACTAGACACGTCGGAGAACAAGATTTCGACAGTGTAAGAAAGATTATCGAATAACAATCGACAATTAACCAATTCTATTCAATCAGGGAGGTTCAATAGATTTTAACAATATCAAAGAGTTTGCAAATGAGTACTATACTGACAAAATAATTACGAGTATTGAGAAGCTAACCTTTTGTACTGATTAAAATGCTACCAAAATCTAGGCGGCAATGCAATCCAAATCCGCACACAAATCAATGAACCAAAATACTCCAAAGGTGCAAGAAATATAAAACTAGAGTGCAGGTGTGTGTTTGGGAAGGTGAAAAAGTGATGGAAAGAGAATGAAGCTAGAACTTTTTAAACCTTTGGCTGAAAAACCGTCCAGTTTTTGTCCATTGGGCGACATTAGTCCCGATCACCGAACCTGTTGGCAATTCGCTGAGTTGTCACTTGTCTCGTTGAGTTTTACAGGACCTTCAGTCAGGAGGAAGATCCAAATGGTGGTCTGCATCAGAATCATTGATTACTCGGCGACGCGCTAATGATTTTCGTTGAGTCTGCTGAGTTTTACAGATCCAAACCCAAATTGGGTTGGATCAAACGGCAGAGTATGTCGGGGTTGCCGAACCTTTCGGCCATTCACCTACCAGGTCTTCCGTTTGCCAAACTGTACTTCTCATTCAAATTCCACACTTTCACCTGCGCAATCAACATACCATTATTTTATCAAAGACAAAATCAAAATAAGAACATGGGTTTTGGGTTGCCTCCCAAACAGCGCCTTAGTTAACGTCGTGGCACGACTCAAGTCCACCTTGAAATCTCACTCTTGGGGTTAGCCATAGTGTCATTAGGCAAACCCTCTTGCTGTCTCTGATTGAGGTGAGACGAGATATGACCCATTTGGGTCTCTAACTGCTTGATTGAAACAAAATGGGAGGTGACGGTCTGGCTAAGGGTAGAAACATCTTCTTTTATGCCTTTCAGCATTTTGTCTGACCCTTCAACTTTGTTGAGGATACGCGAAAGTATATCCTCAGACCTACTACCCTCCGAATCCTTTGGCTTTTGGCGCTCATGGGGAGGCACATATCTGTCCTTCTCCCCATCCTTCCAATTAGGATTTCTGTCTCTCCATTCATGATCCTTCCATCCTTTATCTCTAGCCCAACCTTGGTTACCACCCTGCCTTGGGTAGTTTGAACAATAACCACCACTTTGGTTCGCTAGGAAGTTCGCCTCCTCATTATATAAGGCTTCAAAATTCGCCTCGTTAGGATATGCGCACCAGACCCCCACAACATTGGCTCCACGTGCACTAGCCCCCATGACATTTTTGGATAAAATATCAAGATGTGTCATGATTTTGGTCATGTTTTGGTCTCTCTCATTATCTTTGTCCATCTGCTCCTTGGATAGCTTGAATGTGAGAGGGGAGACTTGGTCTTCACGGGTGTACCATGCCCAATTGATGGCCGTCATGCCATCTAAAAGTTGGATTGCTACTGCATACGGTTGCTGCATCAGTCCTCCAGGTGAAAGTTGATCAGCGACAACTTTATTCACCGAATCCAGGCTTCGGTAAAAGTACTGTAGCAAGATATTATCGGGCAGACCATGAGTCGGGAATTTAGGCACCAATTTTTTAAACCATAGCCAAGTTTCGTGCAGAGGCTCTCCTTCTAGACGTTTAAAGCTCTGGATGCTATCCCTCAGTGACAACATCTTCGAGGGAGGGAAAAATCGCACTTGAAATGCGGTTACCAGTTCCTCCCAAGAAGTAATGGATTCACGTGGTAGCTCGGTTAGCCACTTGCACGCTTCTCCCATCAATGAGAAATGGAATAGCCTCAACCGGACCGACTCCTGAGAGATGTTTTTGAATGAGAATGGTCTGCATACATCTACAAAGTTTCGAAGATGCTCATGAGAATCCTCATGAACCAGTCGGTTGAAAAGTCCATTTAGTTGCAAGAGTTGTAACATGGTGCTCGTTATGTGGAATACTGCATTTCCCTTGACTGGGGGAAAGCGGATGGCTCTAACACCTCCCATGAGATGGGGGCCATTGATGTTGGGCTCTTGGACATCGTTGAGATTTCCAAATGCCGTCTTGGTGGCCTACCTGGCTACCGTTGCTACCATTAACACTAATGCTTTCTGAAATATTCATACAACAAACAAAACAAAACTAAAAATTAGGTAAGTAGACTACAACTAAGAAGAACAAAAATTCTGTTAGTCTAAATTTTTTCAAATAACACCACTCCCCATCCGCAGCGCCATTTTGATGTTTGCATAATCAAGACACAACTTCTGATGCAAGTGTCTACGATCGTACAATAGTTTAGTAACCCAACCAAGGGTTTGGATCGTCCCAAGAGAGTGCTTTTGAGAATTTATAGAAAAATTAAATTTAGTTCTAACTAGTCGTAGCTAAAGACCTTAATGGGTAAAAACATTGTAAATTAAAAAGGGGGATACAAGAGTGTTAATTAACAATGGGGGGGGGGTTGTCACAAGTAAGGAATAAACAACAAAATAAACAAGGGTTTCTAAGTAATGAGAGAGGATCCTTGGGATGTGACGGGAATACGGGTTAAGCTAGATTATTGGGTATATGCTTGCGATAGAAAATTTATAAAGTAATAGTGACTAGGCTAAGCTTTATGTTGGAATAAGTTCTCTCGCGAGCAACTTACCCCGTTTCAAATGTGTTCCTCTTGGACACCCACTTGCCGCATAAAGACCAGCCTATGCCTTATCCCACTCACTCTCTCGAGCTGAGTATTAGGATATGGGACTAAGGTTCAATCTCTCTAGCGGAACCTCATGTCGACCCACTCCTTAGGCCATCAATCTAGTAGTCTTGGTTTCACGACTTCTCTCTCTCGCAAGCCGAAAAACACATAAATAAACTTGTATTTGCAACTAAAAATTTGTTAAATTCATCCACAACTACTAGACAAAATCACCATTAAAATACATCTAATCTATCAGCAAACAAGACCCAACAACAATACTTAACCCATATTCGCTAAATCACACCCCAAGAATAGGGGTTTTTTGCCACACATCAAGAGATTGACATTTATACCTAAATGAGCTTGCATTCAAATGGGTATGAAGATTTAAGTCTTGTTACAGGCCAAGAATGAAGAATCCAAGAGACCCAAGTTCAAATCCTTGAAGATGAAACCCTTTTTTTCTTCTAGTCTTCAAAACCCTCTCAAACTCAAAGCAAAAATGCCAAAAAGTACTATTCTATATGAAAGTTATAATAATTGTTCGACACTTAAAACTACAACTATAACTAGTATTTATAGTTTTCACAGATTTGTGCTGCAGCGGATCATTTGGTGTCGTTAGTTGGAATCACCGATTAACTCTGTGATTCGCCCTTTAATGTAGTTCATCGCCGTCTTGCACCTGTCCTCAACATTGTCGTGCTCTGGGTCATTGGGCGACATGGTACTGCTTCGTGGAACTTCTCGGTGATATGCCGACTTCTCCCTTTTTATCCGACTTGATCCTTTCCTTCAGGGCTTAGCACACTAGCACAAAAGGCGAATATGTGATCTGTTGGCAATTAACCGAATGGGTTCAGCAAATCGCAAATCTTCATTTCTTCGTTCTTTTAGCTTCTTTTGCTCCTTTTTGCTCAATAGTGTCCATGCTTTCCCTCAAACTTTGAATATGTGAAACTTCAAGGTTTTCATCAGATATCGAGATAAAACATGCATTTGAGGACACAATATCTATTAAAATATAGCCCTAAATGAGTCCAATTTGTGGACTCATCAAATCTCTATCCATATCTACAATACGAAGAGTTAGATAAGATTACCTGATGTAGTTGTAACGGTTATCGCCAAAGTCTTCTTTGAGAGGATACTGCTTTTCTTTTAATTAAAACAATTAGGGCAATTAATTATATATGAACCACTAGATAATTTAATAACTACTAAATCTTACTAATTTCTTTCTACACATGGCCATGTGGTAAGAGAAATACTAAATTATGGACTTAGCCCATTAACCACCAACTAATAAGAATTAATCATTTAAGAGATATCTGCCAACTAAATAATTGTAGTTAAATAACTTGTTCAAAATTACCATTTAAATTTACGGGAAGAGTCGAAATAGTTCTAATAATTAAAACGACCTAATGGGTCGTTACCCAAGGATCGTTGTATTAGAATTTTTTGAGTAATTCGAAGATCCTTGCTACTATCATGACCCGGTCTTACACTCTGGTAGTAACTCGAACTTAAGAACATTTTTTTATCCCCAAGCGAACCCTTGGCTTGGCTACATGACTTACATGCCACTAAACAATACGCGGAAGATTAAAACAGGTGAACACTTAGAAATATAAGAAAGTCTTAAAAATACTATCTTACAAAATACTTGACATGAGTCATAAGTTAAATATAACATTCTAAGAAAACAATAAAAACATCTAATTCTGTCTATCTATGAAGCCTCTAACAATTCAAGATAGATGTCGTGACAAGACCCACGACACCTCAACTACTACTAAAACTGAAATGATACTGAAGACTCCCAAAAGTAAGGAGGCCTCACCAACTACTGTTTGCAAGTGAATAGTGATCTCAACGAAGCGCCTGTTGATGACCTCGAACACCTGTATCTACATCATAAAATGATGCAGGTCAAATAACGTGAGTGCATTGAATGTACTCGTAAGTGATAAGGTTTGAGTAAACAACCTACTGGCTTGAATGACTGAAACAACATAACAGGATCAATATATGAATATGAAGTGAAAATCATTTAAGCTTTACAATAAAATATACAATGAAAGGAACATGAAAATAATATACTTTACTCTGCTTCTCATATCTGCTACCATCTCCGGAGCATAGCGGGATAACTGAGTGAACTTGAAACTGTACTCTTGCACACTCATAGATTCTTGTTTCAGATTAAAAAATTCTCTTAGATTCGCTTCCCTTAGTTGTCGAGGAAAGAAGCGCCCTAAGAGGATATCTTCAAACAAAGGCCAAGTCAAGTGTGGTTCCCCATCGACCTTGTTCTTCTTCCGCTGATCAAAACATATCCTATAAATTCCTTTTAGCTGTTAAGTAACTAACTCCATATGCTCAGCATCAACAACATGCAAGACCTCAAACACCTTCTGCAGTTCATTCTTAGAAATTATCGGACTCTGGATGCATCATTCCCCATTTGATATTCGGCTCCTTGGCGACCAACCTGTGTTGTCACCACTTGAGTCATCATCTGAATTACGTTTCTTAATTCCACATTTGTTACATCTTCCTGAGGTGGTGTCACGACCTAGACCATCGTGATTGGCACCCACACTAACCCTCTGGTGGGAGAACCACTACTACAACTCAAACCAAGCAACTAAACCAAACTAAAGCATTTAAGTTACGCAAGTAAGTTAAATACTAAGGAAAGAAAATAGGGAGTTCCCATAAATTCCAACGTAAGTCTAAAAATGAACTAAACAATGCGGAAGAAATAACCTAGAACCTGAAAGTCAATGTACCAAAACATCTAAAGTTCAACAAATCTAAACAAGAAGGGATACAACCCCAAACTAATTTACTAATAACTAATAGAAATGTCTAAGTGTGGAAGTGTGGACATAGACGAAAGGAGTACTCATGGCAGCCCGGAAGAAATGGCTCACCCTTGAATTCGAACGACGATCACTGATCTTCTAAGTGAGGTCTGTCAGTAGCCGCTTGAAGATGCCCTGTACTAAACATAAATAAGAGCAAGTACAGTATCAGTACACAACCATAGTGTACAGGTAAGATCACGCGGCTATCCCAATAAGTGTAACATACATAAGTCAATACAACAATATAATCACATGCATATATCAAACATATACAATATTATCAATATTTACGAACAACGAACAACTTTGTATTTCTCAAGGTACATAATTATGACAAGTCATTGGTCCTCTCATGGAACCCAAACCCAAACAGTTAGCATGCCGGAACGTGGTACCCTATTCAATGATTATGCCGAAATGTGGCAACCTATTCCATAATTATGCCGGAACGTGGCAACCGATGCAAGTTAGTTATGCCGAAAAAAGGCAACAGATCCATTCAACACACCACAATCACAATAACAAGTATATCCTCAAGATCATAAAAATTAAATCATGATTTCATGGTAACCAACATTCATCTATCTCATTTACAACAAACGTGATCAATAATGCAACATTCATATACATACGTGTATCATAATGAAGCAAGAACAAACATACATCACACAATCATAGAATCACAACCATCGCCTACCTCGAAACAAGCTTGAAACCCTAAGAAACTTGATCCTTCCCTTTCCATATTCGTTCCACTTGTTCTTGGTCAACAAACAATCATAATAACACGGGAATCAATAAACAATCACTAATTACTCGAATCACTAACAATTCTAACAACCCTAGATGATACCCATCATCCCAAGTATCCAACTAGGGCTTTTTCACCATAGAATCTTGATCAAAACCCTCCCACATCGATAATTATTCATTCTATTATGTTTTACGAATCGAAAAACGGATTCGGGGAGTGAAAAACTTACCTTTAGCCTCAAGAATGGTGGAAAATTGTCAAGAGTCACCTGGGGTTCTTTCTTTAACTCTAAAAATCGAAAAGTACAGAATGAGGTCGTTTAGGGGTTTATTTACGACCTTAAGTCGCGTCGAACTTGCCAAAACGACCCTCATCCTGCTTCAGCGACCCCGCCAGAGCGGCCAAACCCCCCCGGCATGGCGGCTTACACGAACTAGTGAGCTATTTAAAGAATTCCAAAATCCGCATTTCATAACACACCTTTAGCCCACGATGCTCAGAAAATACCCTTCACGCTAAGATCGATTACGAGAGTCCTACTCGCCCAAATTCAATTCCGTAAAGTTGTAAGGATTCCTTAATGAGTTATCTAACTACTCATGTAATCAGAATCATAATTAACTCCCCCAAATGTTACCAGATTTTCCTACACCTTAAAGACTCTGATTTTGTCCAAATCTAGACTAGGTTGGGAAAATTCAAATACTACGAAAAAGGTTTTTGGCCCCCAATTTTCCCCCGTTGGCTTCTCTATAACGACGAAACTTGGTCATTACAACAGATACCAATTTACCCATCACTCGTCCCCAAGTGACAAACTTAGGAAAAAGAGGCTAAGGAAGGAATGAAGTAGTACCTTAATCGACGAACAATTGGGGATACTTGTCTCGCATATCCCTCTCCGTTTCCCAAGTAACTTCCTCAACTGGACGATGCTTGCATTGATCCTTCACAGACTTAATCTCTTTGGTCCTCAACTTGCGCACATCACGATCAAGAATTGCAATTGTTCCTCCACATATTGGAGGTCCTTGTCTAACAAAAATGAGTCCCACTTAATGATGTAATCCCCGACACCATGATATCTCTTCAACATGGACACATGAAATACCGGATGAACTCCCGATAGATTAGGAGGTAAAGCCAATCTATACGCTACCGGTCTTACACACTCGAGAACCTCAAAGGGACCAATGTATCGCGGACTTAGTTTGCCCTTCTTGCAAAATCTCATCACCCCTTTCATGGGTGATACCTGAAGAAGAACATTCTCACCGATTTGAAATGCCATGTCTCTCACCTTGTGATCTGCATACTTCTTCTGTCTACTCTGGGCTGCTAGAAGCTTAGCTTGAATACTCCTCACTTTATCTTGAGCATCCTTCACTAAATCAACCCTCAATGGTTTCACATCTCTAGCCTTAAACCATCATATGGGTGATCTAAATCCCCTCCCATAGAGTGCCTCAAATGGTGCCATATCTATTCTGGAGTGATAACTATTATTATAAGAGAACTCATACAAAGGTATGAATTTATCCCAATTCCCTCCAAAATCAAGCACACATCCCCTTAACATGTCTTCTAACACTTGAATAGTCCTCTCCGACTGCCCGTCTGTCTGTGGATGGAAGGCTGCACTAAAAGTGAGTTGTGTGCCCAATTTATCATGTAATTTCCTCCAAAACTTGGATGTGAATTGTGTACCACGGTCTGAGATGATAGAGAGGGGAACCCCATGGAACATCAGTATCTCTTTCACGTAAACTTTAGCCAATTGTTCAGCATTATAATCTATTCTTACCAGAATTAAATGGGCTGACTTGGTCAATCTATCAACCACTATCGAAATAGAATCAAACTTTCACAAAGTCATGGGAAGACCAACCACAAAATCCATGGCTATTCTTTCCCACTTCCATTTCGGAATTGGATTTCTTTGAAGCAAACCTGCAGGCCTTTGATGTTCATAGTTCACTTGATGATAATTTGGACACTTCGCCACAAATTCCGCTATATGCTTTTTCATGCCCGACCACCAATAAATTAAATCTCGATACATCTTCGTTACACCCGGATGAATAGAATATCGCGAACCATGAGACTCTGCCAACAATTTCTCAATCAAGTCATCTACTCTAAGAACACATATTCTCCCTTAAAAATTGAGCAAACCATCCGCATCAAGAGTGGTCTCTTATGCCTAACCATTCACAGTCTTCTTCCTAAGCTCCTCCAAATTCTGATCCTCAAATTGTTTGGCCTTGATCTCCTTAGTGAATGTGGCCCTTACTTCAATATTAGCTAACACCCCACCTCTTTCTGAGTTGCCCAACTGCATAAATTTGTACTCCAAGGTCTGAATTTCCTTAGCAAAAGGTCGCTTGGTTACACTCAAGCAAGCTAAACTACCCATACTCACCGCTTTTCGACTCAAAGCGTCTGCCACCACATTAGCCTTACCAGGATGGTATTGAATGGTGACATCATAATCTTTAAGTAACTCCATCCACCTTTGTTGCCTCAAATTCAGATCCTTTTAAGTGGACACATGTTTCAAAACTATGACGATCAGACAATACCTCACATTTAACACCATAGAGGTAATGTCACCAGATCTTAAGAGCAAACACTACTGCTGCAAACTCTAAATCATGTGTTGGATAGTTCCTCTCATGCATCTTCAATTGACGCGAGATATAAGCTATAACATTCTTATCCTGCATCAACACATCACCCAAACCAAAATGTGAAGCATCACAATAAATAATAAAATCTTCACCTTCAATTGGTAATGCTAGAATAGGTGCGGTGGTCAAAAGTGTTTTGAGCTTTTGGAAACTTTCCTCAATTTTTTCAATCCATTCAAATTGTATCTCCTTTTTGGTCAAATTAGTCAAGTGGGTGGCAATAGAAGAAAAGTTCTTCACAAATCGACGATAATAACTAGCGAGCCCCACAAAACTCCTAACTTCAGTCACAGAACTTGGTCGAATCCAATTCTTAACCGCCTCAATCTTTTGAGGATCTACCATTACCCCTTCTTTCGAAACTACATGCCCCAAGAATGCAATAGAAGTCAACCAAAATTCACACATAGAAAATTTAGTATACAACCTTTCTTTCCCAAGAACACCCAGAACAATACGTAGATGGTCGGCATGTTTTTCCTAACTTTTCGAATAGACCTAAATATCATCAATAAAGACTATGATGAATAAATCAAGAAATGGCTTAAATACCCTATTCATTGAACTCATAAAAACTGCAGGTGCATTAGTTAAACCAAAAGAGATAACTAAAAACTCGTACTGTCCATAATGGGTTCTAAATGCCGTCTTAGGAATATCCTCGGGGCTAATTTTCAACTGATGGTAGCCAGACCTTAGATCAATCTTAGAGAAAACTGATGCACCTTGCAATTGGTCAAAAAGATCATCTATTCGAGGCAAAGGGTACTTGTTTCAAATAGTGACCCTATTCAACTGTCGGTAATCTATACATATTCTCATACTATTATCCTTTTTCTTAACAAACAAAACTGGGGCACCCTATGGGGAAGCACTAGGACGAATAAATCCCTTATCAAGAAGCTCTTGGATTAGAGCCTTCAGCTCTCTCATTTCTGATGGAGCCATGAGATATGGAGGGATGTAAATGGGATGAGTATCAGGCTCTAAATCAATGCAAAAATATATATCTATATCCGGAGGCATACCAGGCAAGTCATTAGGAAACACTTTTCTAAATTCTGACACCACAGGAATAGACCCAATGGATGGAACCTCAATCTCAACATCCTTAACATGAGCTAAATAGGCCAAACAACCCTGCTCTGCCAGTTTCCTAGCCCGAATGGAGGATATGATCTTAGCTTGCTTAGGCTTGTATACCCTTTTCCACTCTATTTTTTCCCTTCCCAGAATTTCTAGAGTTACAGACTTAGTATTACAATTAAGCACAACATAATAGGGGGACAACCAAGTCATGCCTAAGATTATGTCAAAGTCAGTTATATCCAATATCACCAAATCAACCCAAGTATGAAAACCCATAAACAAAATAAGGCAAGGATGATAGACATGGGTAACTATGACTAACTCTCCAACTGGGTAGAAACATGGATAGTGTCATCAAGTATACCAGAAATCATATCAAATCTTGAGGCAAATCACACATATACATAAGAATAAGTAGTACCCGGATCAAATAACACATTAGCCATCAGGTCACGGGCAAGAATAGTACATGTGATCATTGTGTCAGACACCTCTACCTCATTCTTGCCTGGAAATGCATAACACTGAGACCTATCATCATGATGAGCCACTTCCCTACCTGGTTGCGCATTACCCCTGACTGCATTACCAATTTCTCTACCTCCACGACCTCGCTGATTACCTCCTCACCCACCTTGTAGACGTCCTCTACCATTATTACTATTTCCCACGGGTACCACTACTTTAGACTGTTGCTGCGTGGAATCTAACACAAGTGGGTAGGGACAATCTCTCCTCATATGCCCAGGTTCACTATTGTTGTAACATGTACAATCGAAAGATTCCCTGTTGACTGCCGAAGGCGTGACTCCCTGGCTATCCTGAATCAAATTATGAGATGGAGTTCCTGAGTCATTACCTATAGAGGCGGCCATAGCGGACTGAATTGGCTTGGCTGCTAGCGTTGGCTTCTCTGAACCTATGGAATAAGAACCTTGAAAGTTGCCTAAATTCTTGGCCCTTTTTGCCTATGCCTTAGCCTGACCGTCTCACCTTATCCCCTCCACTTTCTTAACATAGTCTGTTACCTCATTAAAGCTACTCCCTGCAGAGGTCATATGAACAGATAATACCTGCAACTCAGAATTTGGTTCCCTAATCAATAACCAGATCCTCTCCTCCTCAATAGTCACCAATTGAGTAGAATATCTAGACAAAGCATGGAACTTGTCCTCATAAGTAGCCACATCCATATCACGTTGCTCCAAAGCCATGAAGTCATCCTTCCTGCGATCCCTCAAAGTCCTAGGCACATAATTCTCTAGAACAGAGCATGAGATTGGGTCTAAGTAAGTGGAGGTAAAGTTGAAAATCTACATTCCATATAAGCTCTCCACCACTGTTTAGCCTCACCTTGAAGTTGAAAGGACACGAACGCAACCACATGCTGATGGACAATTACCAATTTGTGAAGCCTCTCATAGTAGTCTAAGATAAACTCATAAGTATCCTCATTCTCAGAACCAAGAAACACATGAGGCTTTAGCTTCAAAAGCTTAGTCAAAATTTTATGTTCATTACCAGTCATAACGGAACCCAACAAAGGATGGAAGAAAGCATTATTACCTCCAGTCCTACCCACCTTGGGCGCAGTCCTAACAACAAGAGGATTAGTAGGAGCTTGAATTGATTGAACAGAAGGAAACACTCCAGGACCAACCAACCCTTTCAAGAATGACATGATCTGTCGAGCTAACACTGGGTCTTTGGGGGGAACATCGGTAGTCTCAACATGCACCTCTTCCTCTTGTCCCACATCCTCAACATTCTCAACATCAACATTTTCCTCTTCAATCTCTTTATGATGCGCAAGAGGGTCCTTATTCACAGGAGCATTCTCAACAGGAGCTCCATTCCCAGCAGGCGCTACTCTTTCACGGCCTCTACCCCTGCCTCGACAACGACCTCGCGCTGAAGATTCCTCAGCTGGTGCATTGATTGGGGCAACGGGCCTGACACCATTGTACCTAGTGTTAACCATTTGCAAAGAGAAGAGTGAAAGAGGTTAGATACCAATTTGAATCGAAAGATACCAATTGGAATCAAGTTATAGCACTAAGGAGACAAGAGAAAATAGAGAGATTTCCTAATGTCCTATAGCCTCTCGAAAAAAAGTAATGGCGTCCCCGTACTATTCCGTAAGACTCTACTAGACTTGTTTTGGTACATTGAGAACAATTAACCTAGGCTCTGATACCAACTTTATCACGACCAGACCGTCGTGATTGGCAACTGATAAGTCCACAAATTGGACTCATTTAGGGCTTTATTTTAATAGAAATAGTGTCCTCAAAAGCTTATTTTATCTCAATATCTAATGAAAACTCTTAAGTTTCAGGTATTTGAAGTTTGAGTGAAAGTATGGACACTTACGCGCAAAAAGGAACAAAAAGGATGAAAATAACGAAGAAACTGAAGCTTGAGCTTAGCCAAGCACACTTGGTGAGTCGCCGAAGGGACATACTCCACCATTTGTTCCAGTACGCGAGGCCCTGAAGGAAGAGGATCAAATTGGCGATGAAAGGAGTAGTCGGCGTGTCACCGAACAGTTCCGCGAAGCAGGGATATACCGCCCAATGATCCAGGACACAAACATGCTGAAGGAAAAGCACAAAATGCGATTAACGAGAAGAAGGGAGAATCGCCGAGTTGATCGGCGATTCCGACTAATGTCGCAGAATGACCCGCTACAACACAAATTTTTGAAAACTATAAAAACTCGTTGAGATTTATAGCTTAGTATCAAATTTTAGTATCATAATATTTTTTAGGGTGAAATAATTAATATAATTTTAGTACTTTTTCTCTGAGTTTGAGAGAGTTTTGAAACTTGAAGAAGAAGAGGGTTTCATCTCCAAGGATTTGGACTTGGGTCTCTCGGATTATTCACTCTTGGCCTTTAACAAGACTTAAAACTTCATACCCATTTGAATGCAAGCTCATTTAGGTATAAATTTCTATCTCTTGATGTGTGGCTAAAAACCCTAATTCTTGGGGTGTGATTTAGCAAGTATGTGTTGAGATTATTGCTGGGTTTTGCTTGCTAATAGGTTGAAAGTATTTTAATGGTGATTTCACCTAGCGGTTGTGGTTTAATTTAATGGTTTTGTAGTTGCAAAGACAAAAACACCCATCTATTTTTGGCTTGCTCGAGAGAGGTCGCGAAACCAAGACCGCTTGATTGATGGCCTAAGGAGTGGGTCGACGTGAGGTTCAGCCCGAGGGGGTGAACCCTAGTCCCATATCCTAACACTCAGCTCGAGAGAGTGAGTAGGGTAAGGCGTAGGCTGGCCGTCATGCGGCAAATGGATGTTCAAGAGGAACCCATTTGAAACAGGGTAAGTTGCCCGAGAGGGAACTTATATCCATCTAAAAGCATAGCCTAGTCACTATTATCTTGCAAATTTCCTATCAAAAGAATGTACCCAACGATTTATACCAAATATATATTGCGGTCATATTCATAGATTTCTTTGTTATTTTTACTGTTTTTGCTATATTTGTGACAAAACCCCAATTTGATATTTGACACTTTTGTGTCACCCCCCTTTAATTTACAATGTTTTTAGTCGATAATGTCTTTAGCTACGACTAGTTAGAACTACTTTTATTTTTCTATTCATTCTCGAAACCACTCCCTTGAGACACGACCCCAACTCTTTATTGGGTTATTATATTATTGCACGATCGTAGACACTTGCATTGAAAGTTGTGTCGTTGATTACGCAAACATCAAAAGGGTGCCGCTATCGGGGAGTGGTGTTATTTGGGAATTCGTAGTTAAATAATTTTTTTGAGTTTTTCTAGGTTTAATTTTACTAATCTAAATCGTAGTTTTGTTTTGCTAGTTTGAATATCAAAGCAGGGAACTAAAGAAGGAAAATCATTATGGATACCACACAGATCATCCCCTTCTGAAACTATTGAACCTCAGGGACAACCTCCTGACCTTAAAACAGGTAGGGGATGAGACGATTCAGGAAATGTGGCAGAAGTTTCAAGCGGTACTGCAACCATGCCCATCTCACGGGATGACACACAAGGGGTGTAACACCTCGGAAATTCTATGACTTAAGTTAGAGCCTCACCTTATGAATAATGACTTAAAAATAGTTAAAATGATGTTTATAACCTAAACTAATGTAATTGACTTGGTTTGAAAGAGTAAAAGTCTAAACGTCAAGAAACGACCACGATGTCTGGAAACTTGAGAAGAATGTGTTCTAGTGTGTCCTTAGGTTTTGGGCAGGTTTGG
Source organism: Solanum tuberosum (assembly GCF_000226075.1). Classification (NCBI taxonomy): domain Eukaryota; kingdom Viridiplantae; phylum Streptophyta; class Magnoliopsida; order Solanales; family Solanaceae; genus Solanum; species Solanum tuberosum. The sequence goes on from NW_006239158.1 coordinate 469,651, forward strand.
GAGTGTCGTATGACTGTGTAATCTTGTAAAACGAGTTAAAATAGGTAACTATATGTTTATAGGGTCAAAAATTTCTAATACGACTCCCCGGGACCACCATAAGGGGCCCCAAGGGGGACCCCAACCTTGGCCAAGCAAGCTGCCAAGGCAGCTTGCAAATTGCTCTTGGAGGGAACAAGGGCGCGTCGCGGACTTGCTCCCCCAAGGAGAAAAAAGTTTTTTCGCGACGTTGTCGTGTCGCGGACTCTACTATCTCGAAATTTAATTCCAAATATCTTGAGGGAACAGCTTCGCGTCCCGGACTTGTTCCGCGACCAAAATTCAGAAATCTATTTTTACTTCATTAAAGAGTCCATTTGAGTGAGGGGTAGTTAGGGTACTTTAGGGGACGTGTATATAATGATTCTTAAGTCAATTTACCTCACTTTTATCACTTAATCACAAAACCCCAAAGATCTAAACCTAAAGTTCTTCCTTCTCTCTACTCTCTCTCTCTTCTCAAGAACTCCATTGAAGAAGATTGGAGCTTCAAGAAGAAGACCAACTCTCCCAGGTTTCAACTCGGATTTTTTGTGGTTAATTCGTTAATAAGGTATGGTTTCTTATCACTCTTGGGATTACTT
>NW_006239158.1:471633-474000 GCF_000226075.1 Solanum tuberosum
GTTCGGGCCGTTGAAGATTCAAGCTTACTTCTCAAGACACTTGGAGTTGCTTCCCCAAGTTGGTGAGTCCTCAAGTCCGAGGACAAGACCCTATGATCTAGCTTCTATGTTTAGCTCTTTGCTTATGTTGAAAGACATTGTTGTACTACCTATTTTCAAGACTTCTTATTGATGTAAGGGCTAAGTCCCATTTTCGATACTTCTATGTCTAGATGGTGCATTGTGACGAAGTTAGATTCTATTTTTCATATATGAAGTGAAGTTGAACTTCCAAAGTAAAAGTTTTAAATTTTCCGCAATTTTTATTCTATGATACATGCTATGACGAATGCCAAGGGCTTGTATAAGACCTCTTCGAGGTCGAATACGCCGGTAACGACTAGGGGGTGCTCTCGGGTCGTTACAAGGGGCTACTGGAGTGCTTCTACAGGGGTCTAGGACTCGAGAATAGAGGTATAGTCAATCAACTTTGTGAGGGCAGTATGCTATAGCAGCCCTATGAAGTTGTAGCAAAACTCATTGATGACATGGTAGAAGCCAACAAAGAAGCCAAAAAGAAGCAGGAGTGGGACGCACTAGTTACCCAGTTGAATGCTATATCCACCCGAGTCACGGAATTGGAGGTACAAGCCATTGGGAAAGAAAAACACTTTTCCCTCTGACAGTGTAAACATGGGAAAAAGCAGAGAGGTGTGCAAGATGATGAAGCTTTCTCACTCATTAAAAAAAAATTGAGGCACATGAGAGGATGTTGAATGAGATGAAGGAGAACATTGAAATGCTAAACGAAGCGTTAGCCTCTCACTCCATGACTATTCAACTGTAAGATGCTCAAATCGGCCATTTGATATCAGGTCAATATCCACCATTCGCAGAGGACTCGCCTAATTACAACATGGGCAACTCCAAAAATGAAGAATAGCTGCTGACTTGCGTCATGCCACGATGTTAACTAAGGCGCTGTTTGGGAGGCAACCCAAAACCCCTTAATATTTTATATTTGCGTATTACTAAAATAATGATGCATTGATTGGTATAGGTTGAAGTGCGAGAAGTGCTCAAAAAGTGCAGAGTGACAAGCAACAAATCCAATTGGCAAGTCACCGAAGAGGTCGGCGAGCTCGACCTTATCCGCCGTTTGACTCCAAACATCCCCAAAATTGGAGCCTGTAAAACTCGGCGAGCTTGAGAAATCATTGGCGCATCACCAACGATCTCGACGGAGACCGCCGTTAGAACACCCAAGTTTGTTTGAAAGATCTGTAACATTCAGCGAAATAGGTGATTGGTCGGTGACTCACCAATTGATTCGGCAATTCAGACTGATATTGCCGGGTACGTAGGAATTGGACAACACTTGAGTAAAGTGAAACAGGGTGGGGGTGAAGTATTCAAGAAAGTGGGTTGAAAATAGGCGTGTTGGGTTGGGTAGCAATGCTGTGTAGAGTTCACTAAATTACTCAACGACTCGCTTAATGTCCCCACCTCGCCTTCTTTTTAATTCTAAAATTGTGGAAGGTGTACACCCAAAGTCGCAGGAGGACCATGCCACCCTGACAGATGGAGCAACCGCATAGCCAGTATCACTTATTTACCTCCTTATTTGTCCTACTTATCTTTGCTTTCGGATTCTGTGCTAATGCACTTGAGGACAAATGTTTTTTATTTGTGGTGAGGTGAGGCTCACCTTTTGTGTGCTATTTGTGATTCGTGTTTTGTATATATTTAGGTTGTTCTGCTTTAAAATGTGTTGTATCTGCTTTTTGTGGATGTTTAGCTTATGGCTCCCTTTTATTTTAAATTGCAAAATAATTTTGACACCCTTTCGAAAAATTGAAAAATTTTCACTTTTCAAAAAATTTCGCCACCTCTTGTGTTGAAAGTGGTTGTTCTTGTACAAATTCACGGCTCGGTTCCAATCAACACCGATGACTTGAATAGTGCTCTCAATCGAACGAACATGAATGTGCGGCTACGACGAGGCCAAATGAAGCTGCATAGACAATATGTGAACTCTTTGCATCTCGTTGTGATTAGCCATTTATCGAGTTGATTTTCTTGTAATGACCGTTGTACACTAGCGAAAGTGTGTATTCTTGTTTGATTTAAGTGTCGATGCCTTGTGTGATGAGCTTACTTTGAACTATGCATGAATACACCTAGAATTTTCCCCGTTATTCCAATTGATTAAGTAAGGCTTGATCTTGAGATGATCTTAGGCAACCTTTGAAGAGTGAGCCAAATTGAAATATAACTCTTCTGTAGCCTACCCGTGAGCGTGTGAACAGCATGTGAAACTCTCTTGAACACCCTTTGAGCCTTACCTTTCTTTGGAAGAACCTTGATGAACCCTAGACCTTACTTGAC
>NW_006239158.1:474363-477847 GCF_000226075.1 Solanum tuberosum
AAGCCTTGTAAAGACCTTTTTGATCTTGAGTGAGCCGAACCGAAGATCTATTGGAAAATAAGGGAAAGCCTATAGGTCAAAACATGCGTTGTGTTCCTCTTTTTGAGTGTGAGCGTTGCATTTGATTCCTGATCTTGGTTCCTCTTTTTTGAGTGTGAGCGTTGCATCTGATTCCTGATCTTAAATTGATTTACCCCTGTGTGTGAATATTGAATCATTCTTTGTGTGAGGGCATTCTGATACTGTGGTTGAGCTTGAACTTGCATTAGTAGCAAGTATTGCAAGCATGAGAATCTTTGATAGTGGTGTATCACACTTGAATCTTTGAGTACACAATTGATCTTTGCACGAGTAATTTGAGTCTTATTGTGTATGTTCATGATTTAGTCTTGTGTAGCACTATTTGAGACATCCTATTTGAACTGCTGAACTTGAGTTTTACTTGAGGACAAACAAAAGTTTAAGTTGGGGGTGTTGATGAGTCCACAAATTGGACTCATTTAGGGCTTTATTTTAATAGAAATAGTGTCCTCAAATGCTTATTTTATCTCAATATCTAATGAAAACTCTTAGGTTCAGGTATTTGAAGTTTGAGTGAAAGCATGGACACTTACGCGCAAAAAAGAACAAAAAAGATGAAAAAAATGAAGAAACTGAAGCCTGAGCTTCGCCAAGCACACTTGGCGAGTCGTCGAATGGACATACTCCGCCCTTTGTTCCAGTACGCGAAGCCCTGAAGGAAGAAGATCAAAAGGGCGCTGAAAGGAGTAGTCGGCGTGTCGCCGAACAGTTCCGCGAAGTAGGGAAATAACGCCTAATGATCCAAGACACAAACATGCTGTAGGCAAAGCACAAAAGGCTATGAACCAGAAGAAGGGCGAATCACCGAGTTGATCGGCGATTCCGACTAATGTCGCCGAATGACCCACTGCAGCACAAATATTTGAAAACTATAAATACTCGTTGAGAGTTATAGCTTAGTATCAGATTTTAGTATCATAATATTTTTTAGGGTGAAACAATTAATATAATTTTAGTACTTTTTCTGTGAGTTTGAGAGAGTTTTGAAACTTGAAGAAGAAGAGGGTTTCATCTCCAAGGATTTGGACTTGGGTCTCTCGGATTCTTCACTCTTGGTCTGTAACAAGACTTAAATCTTCATACCCATTTGAATGCAAGCTCATTTAGGTATAAATTTATATCTCTTGATGTGTAGCTAAAAACCCCAATTCTTGGGGTGTGATTTAGCAAATATGTGTTGAGATTATTGTTGGGATTTGCTTGCTGATAGGTTAGATGTATTTTAATGGTGATTTCAGCTAGCGGTTGTGGTTTAATTTAATGGGTTGATGGCCTAAGGAGTGAGTCGACATGAGGTTCAGCCCGAGAGGGGGAGCCCTAGTCCCATATCCTAACACTCAGCTCGAGAGAGTGAGTGGGGTAAGGCGTAGGCTGACCTTCATGCAGCAAATGGGTGTCCGAGAGGAACCCATTTGAAATGGGGTAAGTTGCCCGAGAGGGAACTTATTTCCATCTAAAGCTTAGCCTAGTGAGTATTATCTTGCAAATTTCCTATCAAAAGCATGTACCCAACAATTTATACCAATATATATTGCGGTCACTTCCCAAGAATCCCCTCACATTCATAGATTTCTTTGTTATTTTTACTGTTTTTGCTATATTTGTGACAAAAACCCCATTTGATATTTGACACTTTTGTGTCACCCCCCTTTAATTTACAATGTTTTTAGTCGTTAACGTCTTTAGCTACGACTAGTTAGAACTAATTTTTTTTCTTTAAATTCTCGAAATCATTCCCTTGGGACACTACTCCAACCCTTGGTTGGGTTATTATACTATTGCACGATCGTAGACACTTGCATCGAAAGTTGTGTTGTTGATTACGCAAACATCAGCACCCACAGTAACCCTCCGGTGGGAAAACCACTACTACAACCAAAACAAAGAAACTAAACCAAACTAAAACATTTAAGTTACGGAAGCAAGTTAAATACTAAGGAAAGAAAATAGGGAGTACCCATAAACTCCAACATAAGTCTAACAACGAACTAAACAATGCGGAAGAAATAACCTAAAACCTTAAAGTCAATGTACCGAAACATCTAAAGTTCAACAAGTCTAAACAAGAGCGGATACAACCCCAAAGTAATGTACTAATAACTAATAGAAATGTCTATGTTCGGAATCGATATAAGTTAGTTTGGCCGGAATGTGGCAACCGATCCATTCAACACACCACAGTCACAATCACAAGTATATCCTCAAGATCATACAATTAAGTCATGATTTCAAGGTAACCAACATTCATCAATCTCATTTACAACAAGTGTGATCAATAATGCAACATTCATATACATACATGTATCATAATGAAGCAAGAACAAACATATATCACACAATCATAGAATTGCAACCATCACCTGCCTCGAATCAACCTTGAAACCCTAAGAAACTTGATCCTTCCCTTTCCGGATTCGTTCCGCTTGTTCTTGGTCTACAAAGAATCATAACAACACGGGAATCAATAAACAATCACTAATTACCCGGATTACTAACAATTCTAACAACTCTAGATCTTACTCATGATCCCATGTATCCAACTAAGGCTTTTCCACCATAGAATCTAGATAAAAACCCTCCCCCATCTATAATTACCTATTCTATTACGTTCTACGGATCGAAAAATGGATTCGGGGAGTTAAAACCTTACATTTAGCCTAAAAAATGGTGGAAAACTGTCAAGAGTCACCTGTGGTTCGTTATTTAGCTCTAAAAATTAAAAAGTACATAATGAGTTCATTTAGGAGTTTATTTACGACCTTAAGCCGCGTCAAACCCTCCACATCAGCCCTCATCCCGCTTTAGCGTCCCCGCCAGAGCGGCTAAAACCCCTGCAAAGGCTGCTTGCACGAACCAGTGAGCTATTTAAAGAATTCCAAAATCCCCATTTCACAACACACCTCTAACCCACGACGCTCAGAAAATACCCTTCACGCTAAGATCGATTCCGAGAGTTCTACTCGCTCGAATTCAATTATGTAAAGTCGTATAGATTTCTTAACGAGTTATCTAACTATTCATGTAATCAAAATCATAATTAACTCCCCCAAATATTACCATATTTCCCTACACCTTAAAGACTCCTATTTCATCCAAATCTTGTCTAGGTTGGGAAAATCCAAATACTACGAAAAAGTTTTTTGCCCCTAAATTTCCCCCTGGCTTCGCTATAATGACGGAACCTTCTCGTTACAATAGATACCAATTTATCCATCACTCATCCCCGAGTTATAAACTTAGGAAAAAATAGTCTAAGGAAGGAATGAAGTAGTACTTGAATCGATGAACAATTAGGGATACTTGTCTCGCATGTCCCTCTCGGTTTCCTAAGTAACTTCCACAACTGGACGATGCTTCCATTGAACCTTCATGGACTTAATCTCCTTGGTCCTCAACTTACGCA
>NW_006239158.1:477874-496361 GCF_000226075.1 Solanum tuberosum
CCAAGTAGCTTCTTCAACTGGACGATGCTTCCATTGAACCTTCATGGACTTAATCTCTTTGGTCCTCAACTTGCGTATATCACGATCAAGAATTGCAATCGGTTCCTTCTCATATTAGAGGTCTTTGTCTAACACAATTGAGTCCCACTTAATGATGTAATCCCCGTCACCATGATATCTCTTCAACATGGACACATGAAGTACCGGATGAACTCTCGATAGATTAAGAGGTAAAGTCAATCTATACCTTACCGGTCCTACACACTTGAGAACCTCAACGGGACCAATGTATCGCAGACTTAGTTTACCCTTTTTGCCAAATCTCATCACCCTTTTCATGGGCGATACCTTAAGAAGAACATTCTCACCGGTTTGAAATGTCATGTCTCTCACCTTGTGATCCACATACTTCTTCTGTCTACTCTGGGCTGCTAGAAGCTTATCTTGAATACTCATCATCTTATCTTGAGCATCCTTTACTAAATTAACCTCCAATAGTTTCACATCTCCAGCCTCAAACCATCCTATGGGTGATCTACATCCCTTCCCATAGAGTGCCTCAAATGGTGCCATATCTATGCTGGAGTGTTTACTATTATTATAGGAGTACTCACACAAATGTATGAATTTATCCTAATGCCCTCCAAAATCAAGAACACATGCCCTCAACATGTCTTTTAACACTTGAATAGTCCTCTCGGATTGCCCGTCTATCTGTGGATGGAAGGTTGCACTAAAAGTGAGTTGTGTTCCCAATTCATCATGCATTTTCCTCCAAAACATGGATGTAAATTGGGTACCACGGTCTGAGATGATAGAGAGGGGCACCCCATGTAACCTCACTATCTCTTTCACGTAAACTTTAGCCAATTGTTCATCATTTTAATCTATTCTTACCGGAATAAAATTGGCTGACTTGGTCAATCTATGAACCACTACCCAAATAGAATTAAACTTCTCCAAAGTCTTGGGAAGACCAACCACAAAATCCATGGCTATTCTTTCCCACTTCCATTCCAGAATTGACATTCTTTGAAGCAAACATGTAGGCCTTTGATATTCATACTTCACTTGTTGACAATTTGGACACTTCGCCACAAATTCCACTATATCTTTCTTCATGCCTGGCCACCTATAAATTTGCTTCTAATCTCGATACATCTTGGTCACACCCGGATGAATAGAATATCGCGAACCATGAGACTCTGCCAAAAATTTCTCAATCAAGTCATTTACTCTAGGAACACATATTTTTCCTTTAAAATTGAACACACCATACACAGTAAGAGTGGTCTCTTGTGCCTTACCACTCACTCTCTTCTTCCTACGCTCCTCCAAATTCTCATCCTCAAATTGTTTGGCCTTGATCTCCTCAAAAATTGTGTCCCTTACTTCAATACTAGCTAACACCCCACCTTATTCTGAGATTCCCAACTGCATGAATTTAGACTCCAAGTTCTGAATTTCCTTAGCCAGGTCGCTTGGTTACACTCAAGCAATATAAACTACCCATACTCACTAGTTTTTTACTCAAAGCGTCTGCCACCACATAGCCATACCCGGATGGTATTGAATGGTGACATCATAATCTTTAAGTAACTCCATCCACCTTCGTTGTCTCAAATTCGGATCCTTTTGAGTGAACACATGCTGCAAATTACGATGATAAAAAAATACCTCACTTTTAACACCATAGAGATAATGTCGCCAGATCTTAAGAGCAAACACTACCGCTGCCAACTCTAAATCATGTGTTGGATAATTCCTCTCATGCACCTTCACTTAATGTGAGGCATAAGCTATAACATTTTTATCCTGCATCAACACAGCACCCAAACCAGAATGTGAAGCATCACATAGACAATAAAATCTTTACCTTAAACTGGTAATGCTAGAATAGGTGCAGTGTGCAAACGAGGTTTGAGCTTTTGGAAGCTCTCTTCACATTTTTCAGTCAATTCAAATGGTATCTCCTTTTTGGTCAAATTAGTCAAGTGGGTGGCAATAGAAGTAAAGTTCTTCACAAATCGACGATAATAGCTAGCGAGCTCTGCAAAACTCCTAACTTCAGTCACATAACTTAGTCGAAGCCAATATTTAACCGTCTCAATCTTTTGAGGATCTGGCATTACCCCTTCTTTCGAAACTACATGCCCCAAGAATGCAATAAAAGTCAACCAAAATTCATACTTAGAAAATTTAGCATACAATCTTTGTTTCCCAAGAACACCCAGAACGATACGAAGATGGTCGGCATGCTCTTCCTCAATTTTTGAATAGACCAAAATATTATCAATAAAGATTATGACGAATGAATCAAGAAATGTCTTGAACACCCCATTCATTAAACCCATAAAAGCTGCAGGCGCATTACTTAAACCAAAAGACATAACCAAAAACATATAGTGCCCATATCGGATTCTAAACGCCGTCTTGGGCACATCCTTGGGCCTAATTTTCAAATGATGGTAGCCAGACCTTAGATCAATCTTAGAGAAAATCGATTCACCTTGCAATTGGTCAAAAAGATCATCAATTCAAGGCAAAGGGTACTTGTTTCGAATAGTGACCCTATTCAATTGCCAATAATATATACACATTCTCTTACTACCATCATTTTTTGTAACAAACAAAACCGGGGCACCCCATAGGGAAGCACTAGGATGAATAAATCCCTTATCAAGAACCTCTTGGATTTGAGCCTTAAGCTCTCTCAATTCTGCTGGAGCCATGCAATATGGAGGGATGGAAATAGGATGAGTAGCAGACTCTAAATCAATGCAAAAATCTATATCTCTATCTGGAGGCATACCAGGCAAGTTATTAGGAAACACTTTTCTAAATTCTGACACCACATGAATAGACCCAATGGATGAAGCCTCAATCTCAACATCCCTAACATGAGCCAAATAATCCAAACAACCCTGCTCTACCGATTTCCTAGCCCGAATAAAGAATATGATCTTATCTTGCTTAGGCTTGTACACCCCTTCCCACTCTAATTTTTCCCTTCTCGGAATTTCTAGAGTTACAGACTTAGTATTACAATTAAGCACAACATAATAGGGGGACAACCAAGTCATGCCTAAGATTATATCAAAGTTTGTCATATCCAAAATCACCAAATCAGCCCAAGTTTGAAAACCCATAAACAAAATAGGGCAAGCACGATAGACATGGGTAACTATGACTGACTCTCCAACTGGGGTAGAAACATAGATAGGGGCATCAAATATATCACAAATCATATCAAATCTTGAGGCAAATGGCACAGATACATAAGAATAAGTAGAACCCGGATCAAATAACACATTAGCCATTCGGTCATAGACAAGAATAGTACCTGTGATCACTGTGTCAGATGCATCTGCCTCATTTTTGCCTTGAAACACATAACATTGAGCCCTATTATCATGACGAGCTACTTCCCTGCCTGGTTGCGCATTACCCCTGCATGCATTACCATTTCCTCTACTTCCACGGCATCACTGATTACCTCCTCGCCCACCTTGTGGACTTCCTCTACCATTATTACTATTTTCTGCGGGTACCACTGCTCTAGACTGCTACTGTGCAGAATCTAACACACGTCGGTAGGGACAATCTCTCCTCATATACCCAGGTCACCATAGTTTTAACATGTACGATCAAAAGATGGCCTGCTGCCCACCGAAGGCGCGACTCCCTTATAATCCTAAATCAAATTATGAGATGGAGTTCCTGAGTAGTTACCTGTAGAGGTGGGCATAGCAGACTAAATTGGCTTGGCTGCAAGCGTTGGTCTCCCTAAACCTCTAGAATAGGAACCTTGAAAGTTTCTTGAATTCTTCGCCCTTTTTGCCTCTGCCTTAGTCTGACCGTCTCGCCTCACCCCTCCACTTTCTTAACATAGTGTGTTACCTCATTAAAGCTCCTCCCTACAGAGGTCATATGAACAGATAATACATGCAACTCAGAATTTAGTCCCCTAATAAATAATCGGATCCTCTCCTCCTCAGTAGTCACCAATTTAGTAGCATATCTAGACAAAGCATGGAACTTGGCCTTATAAGCAGCCACAGACATACCACCTTGCTCCAAAGCCATGAACTCATCCTTCTTGCGATCCCTCAAAGTCCTAGGCACATACTTCTCTAGAAACAGAGAATGAAATTAGGTCCAAGTAAGTGGAGGTAAAGTTGAAGATATGCATTCCATATAAGCTCTCCACCACTATTTAGCCTCACATTGATGTTGAAAGGACATGAACTCAACCCCATGTTGATAGACAATTCCCAACTTATGAAGCCTCTCATAGCAGTCTAAGATAAACTACATAAGCATCTTCATTCTCAGAACCAAGAAACACATGAGGCGTAGCTTCAAAAACTTAGTCAACATTTCATGCTCATTACCAGTCATAACAGAACCCAACAAAAGACTGAAGAAAGCATCATTACCTCCAGTCCCACCCACCTTGGGTGTAGTGCTAGCAATATGAGGATTAGTAGGAGTTTGAGTTGCTTGAGCAGAAGGAAGCACTCCAGGACCAACCAACCCTTTCAAGAATGACATGATCTATCGAGCTAACACTGGGTCTATGGGGGGAACATCGGTAGTCTCAGCCTGCACCTCTTCCTCTTGTCCCACATCCTCAACATTCTCAATATCAACATTCTCCTCTTCAATCTCTTCATGATGTGCAGGAGGGTCCTCATTCATAAGAGCATTCTCAAAAGGAGCTCCATTCCCAGCAAGTGCTATTCTTCGACGGCCTCTACCCCTAGCTCTTCCTCTACCTCTTCCTCGACCGTGACCTTTCGCTGCAGATTCCTCAGCTGGAGCATTGACGGGAGCTACGGGCCTGACACCATTGAACCTAGTGTTAACCATCTGCGAACAGAAGAGTGAAAGAGGTTAGATACCAATTCGAATCAATAGATACCAATTGTAATAAAGTTATAGCACGAAGGAGATAAGAGACAAAAGAGAGATTTCCTAAAGACCTATAGCCTCTCGAAGAAAAGTAAAGGTGTCCCCGTACCGTTCTGCAAGACTCTACTAGACTTGTTTTAGTACATCGAGAGCAACGAACCTAGGCTCTGATACCAACTTTGTCACGACCCAGACCGTCGTGATTGACACCCATACTAACCTTCCGGTGGGAGAACCACTACTACAACCCAAACCAAGGAACTAAACCAAACTAAAACATTTAAGTTACGGAAGCAAGTTATATACTAAGGAAAGAAAATAGGGAGTTCCCATAAACTCCAACATAAGTCTAACAAGGAACTAAACAATGCAGAAGAAATAACCTAGAACCGGAAAGTCAATGTACCAAAACATCTAAAGTTCAACAAGTCTAAACAAGAAGGGATACAACCCCAAACTAATCTACTAATAACTAATAGAAATGTCTAAGTACGAAAGTGTGGACATAGACGAAAGGAGAACTCATGGCAGCCCGGAAGATTGGCTCACCCTTGAATTTGAACGACGATCAGAGATCTTCTAAGCGAGGTCTGTCAGTAGCCACTTGAAGATGCCATGTACTCAACAAAAATAAGAGCAAATGCAATATCAGTACAAAACCACTTTGTACTGGTAAGATCACGCGGCTATCCCACTAAGTGTAACATACCTAAGTCAATACAATAATATAATCACATGAATATATCGAACATATACAATATCATCAATATTTACGAACAACGTACAACTTCAAATTTCTCAAGATACACAATTATGACAAATCATTGGTCCTCTTATGGAACCCAAACCCAAATAGTTAGCATACCAGAACGTGGTAACCGATCCAATGATTATGCCGGAACGTGGCAACCAATTCCATAATTATGCCGGAACATGGCAACCGATCCCATAATTATGCCGAAACGTGGCAACCGATTTAAGTTAGTGATGCCGAAATGTGGCAACCGATCCATTCAACACACTACAATCACAATCACAATCACAATCACAAGTATATCCTCAAGATCATACAATTAAGTCATGATTTCATGGTAACCAATATTCATCTATCTCATTTACAACAAGTGTGATCAATAATTCAATATTCATATACATACATGTATCATAATGAAGCAAGAATAAACATACATCACACAATCATAGAAATACGATCATCACCTACCTCGAAACAAGCTTGAAACCCTAAGAAACTTGATCTTTCCCTTTTTCGGATTCGTTCCGCTTGTTCTTGATCTACAAACAATCATAATAACATGAAAGTCAATAAATAATCACTAATTACCCGGATTACTAACAATTCTAACAACCCTAGATCATACCCATTATCCCAAGTATCCAACTAGGGCTTTTCCACCATAGAATCTAGATCAAAACCCTCCCCCATCGATAATTACCCATTCTATTATGTCCTATTGATAAAAAAAAATGGATTCAGGGAGTGAAAAACTTACCTTTAGCTTCAAGAATGGTGGAAAACTGTCAAGAGTCACCTGGGGTTCGTTCTTTAGCTCTAAAAATCGAAGAGTACATAATAAGGTCGTTTAAGGGGTTTATTTGCGACATTAAGTCGCGTCGAACCCGCCACAACGGCCCTCATCCCGCTTCAGCGGCCCCACCAGAGAGGCCAAAACCCCCACCAAAGCGGCTTGCACGAACCAGTGAGCTATTTAAAGAATTCCAAAATCCCCCTTTCACAACACACCTCTAATCCACGACGCTCAAAAAATACCCTTCACGCTAAGATCGATTTCGGAAGTTCTACTCTGCCGAATTCAATTTCATAAAGTCGTACGGATTCCTTAAGAGTTATCTAACTACTCATGTAATCAAAATCATTATTAACTCCAACAAATGTTACCAGATTTCCCTACACCTTAAAGACTCTGATTTCATCCAAATCTGGACTAGGTTGGGAACATCCAAATACTAATAAAAAGTTTTTCGGCCCTCAATTTTCCCCTGTCGGCTTCTCTATGATGACGGAACCTAGTCGGTACAGGTGGTTGCACTTCTGGTGCATTGGAAATCTCTTGATCTTAAGGATTATCATTCCTCCTAGTAGGACATCCTCAAACAGCTCTTTGTGGAGGCATGATCTGAAAAATACGCATAAACACGAGTTAGAAGTAACTTTCATAGAGTTGAACTCTATTACACGAAAAGGAGTAGAAGAAAGTAAAGAGTTCCTTAAATGCTATAGACTCTTAATTAAAGATGTGGTGTGCTTCACATCGATAAGAATGACTATACAAACATGGCTTCATAGACACCCTAAGGCTCTTGAACTCTGGGTTTTGATACCAACACGACCTGGGCCTACACCCTGGACGTAACTGGCACTCAAGAACCATTTCTGATCCCCAAGTGAACCCTTTGCATGGCTATATGACTTACATGAAACTAAACAATAAACATAAGCTTAAAATAGGTGATCACTTAGACATTTAAGAAAGTCTTAGAAATATTGTCTTGAGAAATACTTAAGATAAGACATAAGTTAAATAAAATATTCGGAGAAAACAATGGTAACGTCTAATTCCATCTGTCTATGAAGCCTCTAACAATTCAAGATAGATGTCGGGACAAGACCAACGACACCTAAACTACTACTAAAACTAAGATAAAACTGGAGTCTCCCGAATGTAAGAGGCCTCACCAACTACTGTTTGTGAGTGAATAGTGATCTCAACGAAGCGCCTATTGATGATCTTAAGCACCTGTATATGCATCATAAAATGATGCAGGTTGAATGACGTCAATACATTGAATATATTGGTACGTGATAAGGTTAGAGTAAACAACTTACTGGCTTGAATGACTAAAAACAATGTAACTGGATCAATACATGAATATGAAGTTAAAACCATTTAGGCTTTACAATAAAATATACAATGAAAGCAACATGAAAACAATATATTCACTTTGTGGGGAGTTTCTCTAATGGACAACCATTACCATGAGCCTAGCAATGATACAACGTTTCTCCCATGATGTAAGAGCCATCCTATACTTTTCCATGGTATAGGATGATGTAGTGACTATGGATCCATCTAGTAGGCCTTCTCAGAAGCATTGAGGAGTCTCATGAAGAATTAATGATATCCTATCCTATGCTGGCTACGTATTTTTATGGGACTTCTGAGTTATAAAAGACTCTAACCCAATTCGGTGCTCGATACTACTCCCAAAATAAGTGATATAACTTTATGCTCAATTCACCCATTACAAAGAATGGACTTCTTACCTTATTGAAATACTTTTCAAAACATTAGACGTGTTTACCTTCTCAAAACATGCACTTATGAACTTATCTTTCAAGTCCAACAATCAACATAGGTACATACATACATAAATATATATATATATATATAACATTTCAAGTTCATAAGTTTTATGAAATAGAGAATTTAAACTTTACCCTTACCATACATTAATTTGGAGTGTAAAAGAAGACATATGAGTGGGACATGTAGACTTTCTCAAGAATTAATGGAGACTTTAAGAGTTAATATCAAGAAAAGAATTATTACACGATTCAAAGGAACACATACGAGACGAAGGACAGAGAAGAAAAGGTCAGGCGGCCCTGGCGTATCCATGGCATGACACAGAGAGGGAATTAATTTTTTGGTCGCGAAAAGACTTTCGAAAAATAAGACTCTGTGTCCTCTCTACAATGTGGAGAGGGAGTGATCGACTGAAGATGGAAATTTCAAGCGTCTCCGTTACGCAGGCCTGGACGTGAACATTTGGTCGTTTTTCTCTTCTTTTTCGAAACTCACTTTAATTCAAAAAACCCAAATGCAATTTCATTGAAATATCATTCAAATTCTATCAACAAATACAAACCCAATGCATTTTCATTGAAATATCACTCAAATTCTATCACCAAACACCACTTATTAGCAAGACCCTCACTTGAAGAACTCAAAACCTCCATTCTTAAAGAATGGGATGAAAACTTAATAACTCCTAAAAAATCCTTACATAAATAATTTCTTGGACAAATTTAGTGAAAGAATCACATGAGTGGCGTGAGGAAGAACAAGCCCATTACTATGAGAAACCTCACATACCTGGAAAGAACAATGTTCTTGGCCAAATTCCTCAATTCTTAATGAACGCTTGAACTTAGCCATTTCTTCTTCTTGAAACTTAACATGAAACCCCTAAGTGTTTTGAACGTGAATGGGGAATTCAGAATCTTATTAAACCCTTAATTTGGGTCAGGAGAACGTGCTAGTACAAGTGGGTTAAAGGAAAAGACCCAAATACCCTTTCCAGAAACGGATGGAATGCCTTAAATAGAGAGGCTTAACTCAAACAACCATAACTTTTTACTCGGAGCTCAGAATTTAGCAAACTTGTCAGCATTGGAAAGATAACTCAAAGACCTTAGATTTGATATTGCATGGGCCACCTAACTCTTTATGTGCTAAAAGATATGGTCATTTGAAGTTGACCCAAAACATGAAAACTAACTGAAGTTCAAGGTGTTACAGCTACCTGATCAAATACCATGAGAAGTGACTTTTGAACATCCTAATCTCTGTAGAAGGGACTGAGACTTATTATAATTTTATTGATGAATCCTTAGCAGATAAGCTAGGGTATGAGTCATATCCAATCAAGCCTCAAATTGTTAAATGGGCTTTTGGGAAAATGGTGACTTCCAAAGCATGTAACAACTTTCAAGTCACAGTGTAAGGCGCCCTGTTTAATGTGAAGTTGTATCTACTTCCATTGTCGTCAAATTGTGAGTTGGTAATAGGAAACCAATGGACACATCAATTTGACGACAATGGAAGCAGATACAACTTCACATTAAATAGGGTACCTTTTACTGTGACTTGAATGTTGTTACATATTCTGGAAGTCACCCTTTTCCAAAAAGCGCAGTAAACAGTTCGAGGCTTGATTGGATATGATTCATACCCTAGATTATCTGCTAAAGATTCGTCAATAAATTTATGAGATTTTTTGGTCCCACCTAGAAAGATTAGGATGTTCAAGGTTCAAGGGATGCCCAACATTGGAGACCAACACTTTTGAAGTTGTTTTCTAATTGATCACTTTCCCATGCTACCTTTTTTTCCTTTAGTTTATTTTTACTTTCCATTATAATGTAATAAGTTGAATAAATGGAAGTTTGTTGTTCTTTATTTTCTCTGACTCTAAACTCCAAATTCCAAATTGGCCAAAATTGGCTTGATTCAATTATTGTGCACCACTTATTTATCGTTTTAGGCCTACCTTTTGTTTAACAAGGTCCTTTGCATTTAAGGTGTTTATTTACTTTAATACTTATGTGACCTTTATTCACTCTTTCAACTCTTTTGTTATTATTGTCATGCTCTGAAAGTATAGTGTCACTCTTTTGAAATTTTAAATTTCGTCATGTTTTCTTTTACTAATGTTATGTGCCACCTCGTGCTTGTGTTTGTTTTATTTCTATTGCTTAAAGGTTGTCTAGTATTTGGACTTTGGCTTAATTGAGAATCAACAGTTGAAAAAAATTCAATCATCCTTCTATTCCTGCTCACACCCTCTCTCTACAAATATCTCCGACACATCAATTTTGATGCCTTGCAAAGTGAGGGAATACATGAAAAAATAGAGAAGTCTAAGCTAGATGCACTACAACAAAATGTATGACTTGGAGAAGAAGGTGAATGGAAGACTAAACTCAAAACTTGTTCAAGACCTAAGGTATAAGAAGTTCTGTCTACACCCAAGATTTGAATTGTCACCAGAATTTAAAATTCCGAAATTTAACATGTTTGATGGGCATGGAGAACCAATTGCACATATCAAGGATTTTTCTTGTAGATTAGTTGTCTTAGTAAATAATGAAGCTCTCCTAATGAGATTATTTATTCAAAGCTTCCAGGAATAGCCTTCACTTGGTACGTCGAACAAGACTTTGACAAATGGCTCACATGGGAAGATATGTCTCGAGACTTTGTAGAACAATATAAGTTTAACATTAAAGATGATCCTACAATATTGGACTTGCTCGAAGTAAATAAAATGAGTCATGAATATTTTTAGGAATAAGTTATCCGATGGAGACTAGAAGCTTCCAAAATACGTCATTCACCGTATGAAGAGGAGTTGGTCCATACTCTCATCAAATTACCTGATGGTATATACCCGTTTTAAGGGGAGAGCTAAATCATATTTATTATTACCAACTATAAGCAATAAGAAGTCTAATTTCAAATAAGGCAAAGAGAATCAATCAATTAACAACCCATAAATTAATATCACATATCATCAGGCAAAGGAAATAATTTATTTAAGGAAGAAAAGAAATATAGTTCAAAATCATATGTCAAAACAAACACATTCACAACTATAAAAAGGGTGAGTAAATTCTAGCATATCCTAAGCAAACTAAAAAGAAAAATATCAGTTTTAAGGTAACCAATTAGTTCAATATGCAATCAATTGCTGAAAATAATAAGCCAAGACAGAATTAGAGCAAATTTAGACTAAATCAAGGATTGAGTTAATAACATTGAGCAAATCAGGCAATTCGCAAATTAAACTGACGGATCTTAACAAATCACACTAAGAAATTCGATAGAAATCAAATAAGAAAACAAACCCTGATAGATCTTAACAATTTCGTCTTCCAGCCGACTGAAAAACTCGAGGTTCCTTGTTGGATCGACATTCTGGTCGTTGTTGTTGTTGACCTCATAGTCGTTAGCTGGAGCATTGTTGTTCTTGTCGCCCGTAGTCGCTTCTCGCCACTCGATTGTCAATACCGCTGGAGCTGGCACTATTACTGTAGTTTTCTCCGGAGCAGGCGGCATTCGGGTGGAAGGGCTGGCGGTGGTTGGAGCAGCGGAGCTTGCGGAGGGAGAGAGGAGATGAGAAGAAAGAGGTGTGGTGCATCTGTTCTTCCGAAAGGAGAATGAGTTAATAGAAAAAAGTGTTAGGGTCTGGGTGAATTAATATAGGATAGATTTGGATCTTTGATATGAATGGTTGAATTTAAACGGATGAACGGCTATGATTTGATCATGGTGAGATGCAGGGTTCAAATTTAAAGGAGGGGTCTTAGGAATAGGTTATAATTCCAATTAGAATTAAATCAAAGAGACTAGAATTGAAATGCAATTAAATAGGAAAAAGGACTACGATTTAAATAATTTAAGGGAAGATTGAGTGAGTTGCTATTTAATTAGTAATATACTACACAAAATAAATTATTTTTTATATAAAATAAGCACATTTAAATATTTCAAACCTTAAACTGAAAAGTAAAAAATATTTATTTCAAAATTTGACAACCGATAAATATAATAATAAAATAGTAATTTGATAACAAAAATAATTAAAATAAATTTTGTGAATCATGATTATTAAAATCTAATTATTTACATAAAACTATTTTAAATTTTGAAATCGTAAAATAAGGGAGAAAGGTTTTCGCAATACATATTTAATAAAATAGCAATCCGGAAAAGGTTATAGGTCGGTCAAAATTGGGTGTCAACATCATTGTTCTTTGAAGATTACCCAAATGCCCCTGCAATGCAATTGTATAGTCAATTCGCCTTTCGCACTACCCTTCTACCAGAGGTTTTCAAGAGGACTCATGTGAAAAAGAAAGAAAATGAGTCGGATCCGGATATGTGGGTGGAGGAAAGGGCCGAATGAATTTACGTAAGTTATTTAATATGAATAGTGAATATACATATATATATAATTTGATGCTTATTTTTATTTTTAATATGCTGAGACAATATAATAAGTACGTGAATGAGAATCTAGATAGTTCGGTCCAAATGATGCTTGAAATGTCCATTCAATTTTATTTTTTAAATGGTTGGGGGGACACACAAGGGTAGAGTCTATGATCGAGTCTCTCAGAACTATGTACGCCGACTTCTGTCAGGCTTAGAAGGTATCAGATCGTCACATCAAGCTGAGTAACTTGACTGTGTTCAAATTGCTGCTATGTCGGATTAAATAGAAAAACTTACAACATCACTGATAGAGTTTGAGCAAAAGAAGAGTAGCTGAACAAGAAAGCATGAGTGCGTCTGTTAAGCAATTTAAATAACAAGTGTTGAACCTCGCTCGTTGACCTTCTACATCGTCTCCTACCGATGACACCGATGACGAGAGTAAGGAGGCTGATGATTTCATAGATTGCACCCCTTAGGCATCTGATCTTTAGTTTATGCACTTTTTAAAATTTAAAAACAAATTTTGAAAGACTTTAAAAGTATTTAAATTGTGATTTAGATATTTTTGAAAGTTAATTTAAGTTTGTTGTTTTATATTTTGTGTAGCATGTTTATTATGTGTTTTTGAGTGATTGGGCTGAATTGATTTGAATTGAATTTGCAGGTGGGAAGCAGAAACTGGTAGTTTCTACTGAAACAAATGCAGAAAAAGCAACAAATATGGTGGTTTTGTCCGTCGCTTTTCTGAGTTATTTTGAAATATAATTTTCTGAAAAGCGATGCAGTACGTCGCTTTTGAAATTAAAAAAATAAAATAAGATTAAAGAAAACGCGATGAACAACGTCTCTATGTCCGTCTCTTTTCAAGATTTCAATAAAATTATAAATTAAAAATAATGTGTTGCTTTTTGTAAATAAATAGAATTATTATAAAGCGCTGGACGGCACCACATTATTCAAGAAAATACTTTCTTCTTTTAAAAAAAAACGACGCCACCCGTCGCTTTATGAAAAGCGTCGAGTCAATAAGTGACACACTTGACTGCGACACTTTTCCGACAATTTTGACCAAAAAAGCGACACAGTCTGTCGCTTTTGGCTATCGATTTTTGCCAGTTTTTTACTAATGGTTGTTGTTTCTGAACGTTTTCTACTGTTTCTTGTGCAGTTAAGGAATAATTCTTAAAGTACCTGAGATAAATGCAGCTGCAAAAGGGAGTCCGTAATAATAATACATGATCTTGATGTAGCATGTGATGGAGTACTGTAAACATTAAAATTATAATGAATTCATTAATTGAAAAAATTACCAGACGTGATTATTATTTAGTTATGTACATTAGTCTCTAGTGTTTATCCCTTAATTAATTGAAATTAGGAGCAACTTGGGCTATTAGGGGGACTGGGATGGCGGGATAGGATACAGGGATGCGGGATGCGATGAGATGGTCATTGGTCGGGATGGCTAGGACAAAGGGCATAGTTGTATCCCATCCAACCTATTTTAATGGATGAAACAGGGTGGAACGAAATATGTGACAATATTTACTTTAATTATTTAAATTACAATTGTATGTTTAAGTCTTAAGTTATGATCTTTAATGACATGTTTTAACTAAGTAAGAAAAAAGAGTAAGTTCATATTTTTGAAATTATAATTTTCAAATGTCAAATTTCAAATTTGAACTTTAAATTTTAAAAATTGAAAGTTTATATTTAAAATTTCAAAGTTCAACTTTCAAATTTAAAATTTCAATGTTTAAATTTTATAGTTCAAATTTTAAATTAAATTTGATAACTAAATTATTAAGTTATTAAAGTTTTGTACGAGTAATTTTTAAGTTAGTTTAATTATTTAAAATTAAATTATATTAATATAAGAAATACTCGTATTAAATGTAAGACAAATTTTATTCTCGAAATGGTACCTCTTGCTCGTTTAGCATCGTAAAATACCTAATCTTGATATAGCATGTGTTCGAGTGTACACATTAAATTATAATAAATTTATTAATTGAAAAAATTACGACATTTGATTACTTTTTTTTACCATTAATCTCCAGTGTAATTATGGTTAAAAAATCAGACCAAACAGTAATCTAAACTAAATCGATTAAAAAAAATTGATATTTGGTTTAGTTTGGTTAGGTTTCATTTTAAATTTTAAAAACCGATACTATTTGGTTTGGTTTTGATTTAACTAAAAACAAACCGCAAAAATAACCAATCCGAATCGAGAAATTAGATGCATAAATTTTATAATGTTATTCATAAATAAAATACAAATGAATTGTTAAATTTTAATTAAATTAAGTCTTTAAGTTTACCATTTTCTCAAGCAACACTTAAATGTTAGCCCAACTATTACAACCCTAAATCTAAGTCCATCAAAATTCATTACTTTAATCTTTACCTACTGCAATGACCCGAAAAGTAATTTCTGATGTTTTAAAAATTATAATTTTACCCCTCAAGATAGTTACCCCGAGTCATTCCTGATTAGTCGATAAAGTTGGTGTGATAATTTTGAACTATTTGATAACTACGACTATTTAATTGACAGATATTTATTAAATAATTAATTTATATTAGTTGGTGATTAATGGGCCAAGTCTATAATTTAAATTAATATTTTATGTCACTTGACCCATATGTTAAAACTAAATGAAGTTAAAGGGGGTTATCATTATTATTATTTTTACTCCAACACAAATCGTTTGCGGCAGGAACTGTCTTACGAGAGAACTCAACTTTGAAGTCGGCAAAATTAATAAAAAACTTCTTCAGGCAAAGCTTAAACAAGCTCCAACGTTTTTATACATATTGATGGTTAGGTGAGAATCCCCTTGGAATGTATTAATTTTTAAATAGTTATCTTATATGTTCAATTAATTTTTCTTTCAAATATGGTGAACTTTTGGCAGAAGTATCAAATACTTTTGACAGCTACTAACATAGCACTAATAACTAATCATTAGGTAATGATGGGTAGATCCATCACCAATTAATATAAAGGTTAGTTAATGCATATAATTTTTGGTCATTTTTCATGGTGGTAATTTCAACTGTTCCTTTTTATTTTGGTTTTTGTGTTGGAATTTTTCGTATAACATTATAATTTGGATTCAAGTTTTGACATATTGAGATATATAATTAAATATTAGGTGTATTGTATTATTTGAGTATAATTGGATTTATGATATTTAGAGGAATGGAGAACCCTAGGCTTAAAATTTAGGAATATGAGATTTGACTTATTGGTTGGAATCAAGATTTAGGAACTTGATTATAGATTTGAGTGAGTTTAACGGTCAAGGCTAGACACATAATAATGTGAGTGTTGCTAGTTTTGAAATGTTATTGTGATTATTTATTCGGATAGATTGCATTGATTTGGAAGTCCAACGAAAAAGGAAGACTCAAGTCCAGGAGTTATTGTTCAACTATTTGAGGCAAGTGGATTTCTAAATCCTTTTAAAATGTATAGAATCATGTATTTCCTTTTGGTATGTGTTGGGGAGTGATGGAACTTGGTAATGGGTTGACTTGTCCATACTGGATAATTCTAATGATGAAAAAGGGTAATAAAAGGCAATGTAATTAATGGCTGGTCTGTGTTGTGTTGAGAATAGTTTGAAAGGCTTATTGATTAACTTTTGATGTTGTATCACGAATTTGTTGTGAATTGTGCATTGTTATGAAAATGGTCATCTCCTCGTTATTTGTGTGAACATGTCATTTGCATTTGTTTTGAGACATGGTTGTAATAAGTGTTATGTGAATTGAGGAATAATAAGAAATAAAAGAGGATGTACCATTTCGAGGGACGTGTCGCACACCACAACACATACTATTATTGAGGGACGTGTCGCACGCCGCGACAAATTCTATTATCGAGGGACATGACGCACGCCACGATGAATTTTATTATCGAGGGTTGTGTCACACACCGCGACATATGCATGGACATATATTCCCCTATGGGTCCTGGACTGAGAGACAACGGGTGTGTGTCGTTAGGTCAGACATGCATCACTATACTTGACATTACATTTCATTGGATTGTACATCTCTATTATTGATGAACTTGATCTTGTGTGTTGCTGATCTGTGGAAATTGTGATTGATGAATATTGAGTTTGTTGTTGAGGATGTGTAATTGTTAGAGTGTTGTTGTTGAGTTGTGTGCTATGTAAACTCTGAACTGTTAAGTTGACTAGTTTTATGTAGGTTGTAGTTGTGGAGGTTTAGATGGGGTGTAAGGAGTACCCTTATTCTATTCCCTTAACTTGTGTTTAGAAGTTTACTTGTTGAGCAATTGGTGTGTTGTGTATGGCTTGAATGTTAGACATAGTACTAAAGTGGAAGTGATAAACTTATGGAAATGATGTGTGGTCAGATTAAGAATGTTTTGCAATTTGAAAGGATTGAGTAAGTGATGGCTCGATGATGCATTTTTTAGGATATTCAAATGATGAGGTTGAATAATAGTTTTAGGGACTTCATGAACATGTTATCTTTTTCAGGTTAGTTACCCAGTAGAGAGAATAATACTTGTGTGGTGTAGGCAATATCTGGAATGGTTCGGCAATTGGAAGTGGACTAATTAAAAGGATGGCAAGATAATGAACAATGTAACTTGTTAAAATACAATAAGAAAGGTCATCATAACATGTAAGAGTTGCTTAGTGAATGATGAGAATGATGTTGCACCAATTGAGGTCAGAATATCTACTACGATTTTATAGATTGTGTGTATATCAAAGAAGGTCATGATACGATTACTATAATAGTATCGATGCTTACTTGGTTAGAGTTATGGAGTGTGTTACTTCTGCTATCGACCTGATCTAAAAATGAATGTATATCGATTGTGATAGAGACTGAACTTATTTGATAATGTTTTGCAGCTACTCAACGGGTAGAAATATGTGGGATATTTGGGTACAATATTTTTGGTAGGTATGAGGTGTTCTAGTGGTGGATCTAACACACATTCACAATGTGGTACGAGTGGTATATGGAAATATATACGTCGATTATCAAGTATGAATACTACCTACTTAAGGGTTATGAATTGTATCACATTCTCATATAATGAGATTCAATGTTGCATTCACATTTGAGAAACCAACTAGGTTGTTACTGCAGATCGATGTTTGGGGTTAAGTAGTGTGTATAAGGAATATTTTAGTGGTAGATTGTTTATTCGGTATTAATGTGTTAAGTTGACAAGTGTATCTCGAGGGTTCTAAATGAGGACCGGTGATTTCATCTTAAGGTCCAAGGGAATGGATAGATACCAGAAGGACAAGCTTATGGGTGAAGGAAGTCCCAAAGAGTATACTTGTGTGAAGATAATTGAAAATTTTAGTAAAAAGTGCATTTTAAAGTGGGTTAGTCCTTGGATTTGATTAGTATAACTGGGTTTGAGGTATCATATTGATGAAAAGGTTGACTTCGTGGTGATGACAAAAGCTAACCGAGCATGATGGTAATGAGAGTTGTGTTGGAGTAATTAATAATAATGATAACCCCCTTTAACTTAATTTAGTTTTTACATATGAGTCATGTGACATAAAGTATTAACTTAAATTATGGACCTGGCCCATTAATCACCAACTAATAAAATTTAATTATTTAATAAATATCTGTCAATAAAATAATCGTAGTTATCGAATAGTTTAAAATTCTCAAACCAACTTCACCGCATAATCAGGAATGACTCGGGGCAACTATCTGGAGGGGTTAAATGATAATTTCAAAAAAAAATAATCAAAAATGACTTTTCGGGTCATTACATTATCCAC
>NW_006239158.1:496461-523699 GCF_000226075.1 Solanum tuberosum
ACCATCAAATGCCTATGTAACACATCATAACAGTCTAAATCGTTCCATCAACAAAGTAGTTTCAATCCCCTCAAAATCCTCATTATAACCATGTAGAGCTGTAGGTCCATACCGTTTAACATCTATAAGTTACCTATCATATTTTGAACAATCTAGCTCGACATAACCACATAGAATCATTCCTTGTAACCCAAACCAAAACTCAATCTTTTATAAAAGCCGATGATAAAAACCCTAGTAAATCTATACCGAACCAATTTACATCCATAGTCATATTAGAACTTATATGAGAATATCTATATGTCCTTCAACTTCGAACCAAGAGTCTATATGAGAGGTCTTATTCCTTCCCATCTCTTAAATTCTTCCCATGAAGCAAATTTTAAATACCTTGAACTCTTCAATACACCAAACTCTTTTTTCTTTCGCTGTCTTGCTTACCAGTCTTATCCTTTGACAAATAACCCATGATATTTTACCTTATAATTTAAACCAAAACTTTAAGAGAAGTACTTTCTTAGGCATTTTAACAGTCAAAAGTAACAAACTCTACGACCCAAACCCTGCACATGTTCTTCCAAATGCTCAATATCCGATGCGATCCATCAATTCTTACCTTACCAATTCATACTTTGACAAAACATACAATCACAAACGTAGACTTGAAATGAAAAACTTGAATTTTGATTCCAACTATGCCAATTAACAACTCAAAAACACTTATTACCATAGTTAAATCGAACGCCTATAGACTTCTTTCTCAAATCTTATCCAATCGTTTTAACCAATCTAATTAACCCATGACAATATTACCATGAACAGAGTAAAATGCATGAAACCACGTGTCTCTGAACCCAATTCTCAACCCCTCTGAAGATACCTCCTTAGCCCTTGCAATCAGAGAAAATATTCTTACTCTCACCTCTTTCCGAAAGCTACATTATATCCCACTAATTTGTTTTTCCATTATGACTCTAGCTCCTTTAAATTCTATTCGAGCGGTGTCCCAATGTCTCTTAAAACTTTCCATACAACCAAGTTACTCACCAACTAGTAGAAAATGACAACCTTAGATACTCGCAGTCGTTATTACTATACAAAATTCATTTAACCAACAATCATTATTATATAGTTCCATCACGAACTCTTATTACCATCATGCTTAGTTAGATTTTGTCATCACCACGAACTCAACCTTTTCATCAATATGACAGCTTAAACCCGGGTATACTAATCAAATCGAAAGGACTAACCCACTTTAAAATGCACTTTTTACTAAAATTTTCAATTATCTTCACACAAGTATACTCTTTGGGACTTCCTTTACCCATAAGCTTTTCATTCTGGTATCTATCCATTCCCTTAGACCTTAAGATGAAATCCCCGGTCCTCATTTAGAACCCTCAAGATACACTTCTCAACTTAACATATTAATACAGTATAAACAATCTACTACTAAAATCTTTCTTATACACACTACTTAACCCCAAACATCTGTAGTAACAACATAATTGGTTTCTCAAATATGAATGCAACATCGAATCTCATTATATGAGAATGTGATACAATTGATAACCCTTAAGTAGGTAGTATCCATACTTGACAATCAACGTATCCATATCCATATACCACTCGTACCACACAGTGAACGTGTTTTAGATCCACCTTTAGACCACCTCATACCTACCAAAAAGATTATACCCAAATAGCCCACATATTTCTACCCGTTGAGTAGCTGCAAAGCATTATAAAAAAGGTTCAGTCTCTATCCCAATCGATATGCATTCTTTCTTAGATCAGGTCGATAGCAGAAGTAACACACTCCATAACTCTAACCAAGTAAGCATCGATATGATTATAGTAGTCTTATCATGACCTTCTTTGATATACACACAATCTATAAAATCATAGTAGATATTTTGACCTCAATTAGTGCAACATCATTCTCATCATTCGCTATGCAACCCTTACATTTTATGATAACTTTTCTAATTGTATTTTCCCAAGTTACATTGGTCATTATCTTGCCATCCTTTTAATTAGTCCACTTCCAATTGTCGAACCACTCAAGATATTGCCTATACCACATAAATATTATTCTCTCTACTGGAGTAACTAACCTAAAAAGGATAACACGTTCATGAAGACCCTAAAACCATTATTCAACCTCATCATTCGAATTTCCTCAAAAATGCATCATCGAGCCATTACTTACTCAATCCTTTCAAATTGCAAAACATTCTTAATCTGGCCACACATCAGTTCCATAAGTTTATCACTTCCACTTTAGTACTAGGTCTAACATTCAATCCATACACAACACACCAACTGCTCAACAAGTAAACTTCTAAACATAAGCTAAGGGAATAGAATATCGGTACTCCTTACACCCCATCCGAACCTCCACAACTACAACCTTCATAAAACCAGCCAACCTAACAGTTCATAGTTTACATAGCACACAACTCAACAACAACACTCTAACAATTACATATTCTCAACAACAAACTCAATATTCATCAATCACAACTTGCACAAGTCAGCAACACACAAGATCAAGTTCATCAATGATAAAGATGCACAATGCAATGAAATTATAATGTCAAGTATAGTGATGCATGTTTGACTTAATGATACCCACCCGTTGTTTCTCAGTTCGGGACCAACAGGGGACATATATGTCCATGCATCCATCACGGCGTGCGACACGACCCTCGATAATAAAATTCATCATGGCGTACGACACATCCCTCGATAATAGTATCCGTTGCGGTGCGCGACACGTCCTTCGAAATGGTAATTCTCTTTAATTTTTTATTATTCCTTGATTCACATAATACTTATCACAACCATGTCTCAAAACAAATGCAAATGACATGTTCACACAAATAATGAGGGGATGACCATTTTCATAAGAATGCACAATTCACAACAACACAACCGTGATACAACATCAATAATTAATCAATAAGACTTTCAAACAATTCTTAACACATCACAGACCAACCATTAATCACATTGCCTTTTATTACACATTTTTCATCATTAGAATTATTCAGTATGGACAAGTCAACCTATTACCAAGTCCCATTACTCCCCAACACATATTGAATAATTGGTAATAGGTTGACTTGACAATACTGAATAATTCTAATGATGAAAAATGTGTAATAAAAGGCAATGTGATTAATGGTTGGTCTGTGATGTGTTAAGAATTGTTTGAAAGTCTTATTGATTAATTATTGATGTTGTATCACGGTTGTGTTGTTGTGAATTGTGCATTCTTATGAAAATGGTCATCCCCTCATTATTTGTGTGAACATGTCATTTGCATTTGTTTTGAGACATGGTTGTGATAAGTATTATGTGAATCAAGGAATAATAAAAAATTAAAGAGAATTACCATTTCGAAGGACGTGTCGCGCACCGCAACGGATACTATTATCGAGGGACGTGTCGTACGCCATGATGAATTTTATTATCGAGGGTCGTGTCGCACGCCGTGATGGATGCATGGACATATATGTCCCCTGTTGGTCCCGAACTGAGAAACAACGGGTGGGTATCATTAAGTCAAACATGCATCACTATACTTGACATTATAATTTCATTGCATTGTGCATCTTTATCATTGATGAACTTGATCTTGTGTGTTGCTGACTTGTGCAAGTTGTGATTGATGAATATTGAGTTTGTTGTTGAGAATATGTAATTGTTAGAGTGTTGTTGTTGAGTTGTGTGCTATGTAAACTATGAACTGTTAGGTTGGCTGGTTTTATGAAGGTTGTAGTTGTGGAGGTTCGGATGGGGTGTAAGGAGTACCGATATTCTATTCCCTTAGCTTATGTTTAGAAGTTTACTTGTTGAGCAGTTGGTGTGTTGTGTATGGATTGAATGTTAGACCTAGTACTAAAGTGGAAGTGATAAACTTATGGAACTGATGTGTGGCCAGATTAAGAATGTTTTGCAATTTGAAAGGATTGAGTAAGTAATGGCTCGATGATGCATTTTTGAGGAAATTCGAATGATGAGGTTGAATAATGGTTTTAGGGTCTTCATGAACGTGTTATCCTTTTTAGGTTAGTTACTCCAGTAGAGAGAATAATATTTATGTGGTATAGGCAATATCTTGAGTGGTTCGACAATTGGAAGTGGACTAATTAAAAGGATGGCAAGATAATGACCAATGTAACTTGGGAAAATACAATTAGAAAAGTTATCATAAAATGTAAGGGTTGCATAGCGAATGATGAGAATGATGTTGCACTAATTGAGGTCAAAATATCTACTATGATTTTATAGATTGTGTGTATATCAAAGAAGGTCATGATAAGACTACTATAATCATATCGATGCTTACTTGGTTAGAGTTATGGAGTGTGTTACTTCTGCTATCGACCTGATCTAAGAAAGAATGCATATCGATTGGGATAGAGACTGAACCTTTTTTATAATGCTTTGCAGCTACTCAACGGGTAGAAATATGTGGGCTATTTGGGTATAATCTTTTTGGTAGGTATGAGGTGGTCTAAAGGTGGATCTAAAACACGTTCACTGTGTGGTACGAGTGGTATATGGATATGGATACGTTGATTGTCAAGTATGGATACTACCTACTTAAGGGTTATCAATTGTATCACATTCTCATATAATGAGATTCGATGTTGCATTCATATTTGAGAAACCAATTATGTTGTTACTACAGATGTTTGGGGTTAAGTAGTGTGTATAAGAAAGATTTTAGTAGTAGATTGTTTATACTGTATTAATATGTTAAGTTGAGAAGTGTATCTTGAGGGTTCTAAATGAGGACCGGGGATTTCATCTTAAGGTCTAAGGGAATGGATAGATACCAGAATGAAAAGCTTATGGGTAAAGGAAGTCCCAAAGAGTATACTTGTGTGAAGATAATTGAAAATTTTAGTAAAAAGTGCATTTTAAAGTGGGTTAGTCCTTTCGATTTGATTAGTATACCCGGGTTTAAGCTGTCATATTGATGAAAAGGTTGAGTTCGTGGTGATGACAAAATCTAACTAAGCATGATGGTAATAAGAGTTCGTGATGGAACTATATAATAATGATTGTTGGTTAAATGAATTTTGTATAGTAATAACGACTGCGAGTATCTAAGGTTGTCATTTTCTACTAGTTGGTGAGTAACTTGGTTGTATGGAAAGTTTTAAGAGACATTGGGACACCGCTCGAATAGAATTTAAAGGAGCTAGAGTCATAATGGAAAAACAAATTAGTGGGATATAATGTAGCTTTCGGAAAGAGGTGAGAGTAAGAATATTTTCTCTGATTGCAAGGGCTAAGGAGGTATCTTCAGAGGGGTTGAGAATTGGGTTCAGAGACACGTGGTTTCATGCATTTTACTCTGTTCATGGTAATATTGTCATGGGTTAATTAGATTGGTTAAAACGATTGGATAAGATTTGAGAAAGAAGTCTATAGGCGTTCGATTTAACTATGGTAATAAGTGTTTTTGAGTTGTTAATTGGCATAGTTGGAATCAAAATTCAAGTTTTTCATTTCAAGTCTACGTTTGTGATTGTATGTTTTGTCAAAGTATGAATTGGTAAGGTAAGAATTGATGGATCGCATCGGATATTGAGCATTTGGAAGAACATGTGCAGGGTTTGGGTCGTAGAGTTTGTTACTTTTGACTGTTAAAATGCCTAAGAAAGTACTTCTCTTAAAGTTTTGGTTTAAATTATAAGGTAAAATATCATGGGTTATTTGTCAAAGGATAAGACTGGTAAGCAAGACAGCGAAAGAAAAAAGAGTTTGGTGTATTGAAGAGTTCAAGGTATTTAAAATTTGCTTCATGGGAAGAATTTAAGAGATGGGAAGGAATAAGACCTCTCATATAGACTCTTGGTTCGAAGTTGAAGGACATATAGATATTCTCATATAAGTTCTAATATGACTATGGATGTAAATTGGTTCGGTATAGATTTACTAGGGTTTTTATCATCGGCTTTTATAAAAGATTGAGTTTTGGTTTGGGTTACAAGGAATGATTCTATGTGGTTATGTCGAGCTAGATTGTTCAAAATATGATAGGTAACTTATAGATGTTAAACGGTATGGACCTACAGCTCTACATGGTTATAATGAGGATTTTGAGGGGATTGAAACTACTTTGTTGATGGAACGATTTAGACTGTTATGATGTGTTACATAGGCATTTGATGGTGAGTAGAGGTTATGACCTTATAGTATACAGAATTATTGGAGTGACCAAGAATTTCTTTGAGTTTTGGCATGAGGTACAAGATGGTTTGAATAGTAATTGAAAAATGGTATGTGAAAGTTTGCGTGAAGTTAACATTGGGTGTGATTCAATTATAATACCTCGATTGTATTTTTAGATTTGAAATTAGTGCAATCAGTCTTGAGTGTGACTCATATCTGTCATGTAATGCTCAAATGGAAAGAGTGAGAGAGCCATATTTTGGAATTTTTAAATGGTACAATGTGTTTGCTAAGAAGACTTTGATACTAGTGACAGTTTGAGAGTAAGGTAAATGACTGGTGTAGTTATGATGTTTGTTGGTATTAAGAGTGTTAGCTTCAATGGAGTACTGTGAGAAATATGTGGGGTTTGATGAATCGAGCATTTGTAATATTGTAATGGGGATCAGACTGGTTGATTGTGGGTGGCTAAATATCGAGAGATGGAGTCAGATGAATGGAATTTTATTTATACGGGCAATATGGAAGGAATATCTTGTGTTATTCAACTTTGCTTCCGTATATTCTTATGTGACCACCTTCTTCGTACTGGACATTATTTGGAGTATGATTCACTGCTTATGCTACGCGTGTTTCCACATCTATGGGTGAATCCCTAGTGGTGGATCGGGTGTACCGATCATGCAATGGTCCTCCTAGTAGGGTGGCACCCTTGGGCACAGTTAGTCATTTCATTTATGATAGAATTGGTGTTGTTTGGGGGAGTTGAAGTATACCATTAGTTCTACACGCACAACCCAACTTATGAGAACTTATATAAGAGCTACTATGAAGAGTTACAATTGTCTAAGAGTGTTGTTAGAGGTTCCATATTTTGAATTGTATCGTTTGTTGGGTTTTTATTTAATCATTTCCTTCTTTGGGTTAGATAAGTTTGATTATCCTTTGATGGGTATCCGATGTCTAAAGATCAGATTTTATTTATGGCTTAAGTTTATGGAAAGATTTGGTTGTGAGAACGGAATCTTGACAAGACCTGTGATGGATCGTGCATTATGAGTGTGTGGTGGTTAGTTTAGGTTCCCTTTTGGCTGTAGCCGGTATTGATTCAGAATGCTATCTTGGTTATATGAGAAAAGATTTGGCATGATGGTTGTGTTATGGTCTAGTGGGTTTCAATTTAGATTGGGTTTATGGTTTAGTCTATTGCTTGATAATCACTCTTGATTTATAGATCTTCCAAAGTTTGATTCGAAAGTTCAGTTCTAGTAGTTGATCTTGATAGAATGGTCTTAAGGAAGAGCTCACTTGGAGAGATGAATACCGACTGATAGGTCATAACTTAAGCTTTTGGTAACATCTGTTATTCTTTCTTATGTTCGAGGAAGAACATAGTTTTTAATGGTGGATAATGTAATGACCCGAAAAGTCATTTTTGATTATTTTTTTTTGAAATTATCATTTAACCCCTCCAGATAGTTTCCCCGAGTCATTCCTAATTATGCGGTGAAGTTGGTTTGAGAATTTTAAACTATTCGATAACTACGATTATTTTATTGACAGATATTTATTAAATAATTAATTTTTATTAGTTGATGATTAATGGGCCAGGTCCATAATTTAAGTTAATACTTTATGTCACATGACTCATATGTAAAAACTAAATTAAGTTAAAGGGGGTTATCATTATTATTAATTACTCCAACACAAATCGTTTGGGGCTGAAACTGTCTTACAAGAGAACTCAACTTTGAAGTCCGCAGAATTAATAAAAAACTTCTTCATGAAAAGTTTAAACAAGCTCCAACGTTTTTATACATATTGATGGTTGGGTGGAAATCCCCTTGGAATGTATTAATTTTTAAATAGTTATTTTATATGTTCAATTAAATTTTCTTTCAATTATGGTGAACTTTTGGCAGAAGCATCAAATATTTTTGACGGCAACTATCATAGCACTAATAACTAATCATTAGGTAATGATGGGTTGATCCATCACTAATTAATATATATAGGTTAGTTAATGCATACTCCCTCCGTCCCTATTTACTTGTCCATATTTCCTTTTTTAGTTGTCCCTATTTAGTTGTCCATTTTGACAAATCAAGAAAGGACAACAAATTTTTCCTATTATACCCTTATTTACACTTCTTGAAAATTGTAAAAGTGTATGTTGTTTCCCTCCAATTTATTTCACTTGAATTCAAATAAGTGGTTGTAATTTTGAAGTGAAAATTGTCATAAGGATAAAATTGTAACTTCACTGTGCTAATCATTGTTGCCTTAATCTGTGTGCCATTTCTAAAGTGGACAACTAAAAAGGGACGGAGGGAGTATAATTTTTCGTCCTTTTCATGGTGGTAATTTCAACAGTTCCTTTTTATTTTGGTTTTTGTGTTGGAATTTTTCGTATAACATTATAAATTGGATTCAAATTTTTACATATAAAGATATATAATTAAATATTAGGTGTATTGTATTATATAAATATAATTAGATTTATGATATTTAGAGGAATGAAAACATAACCCTAGGCTTAAAATTTAGGAATATGAGATTTGACCTATTGGTTGGAACCAAGATTTAGGAACTTAATTATATATTTGAGTCAGTTTTTGGGTCAAGGCTAGACACATAATAATATGAGTGTTGTTAGTTTTGAAATCTTATTGTGATTATTTATTCGTATAGCTTGCATTGATTTGGAAGTCCAACGAAAGCGGAAGACTCAAGTCCAGGAGTGATTGTTCAACTATTTGAGATAAGTGGATTTCCAAACCCTTGTTAAGTGTATAGAATCATGTATTTCCTTGTGGTATGTGTTGGGGAGTAATGGGACTTGGTAATGGGTTGACTTGTCCATTCTAAATAAATCACACAAATAATGTTGATGTTGTATCATGATTGTGTTGTTGTGAATTGTGCATTGTTATGAAAATCATCATCTCCTCATTATTTGTGTGAACATGTTATTTGCATTTGTTTTGATACATGGTTGTGATAAGTGTTATGTGAATTGATAAATAATAAAGAATTAAAGAGGATGTACCATTTCGAGGGACATGTCGTGCGCCGAGACCGATACTATTATTGAGGGACGTGTCACATGCCACGACTAATTCTGTTATCGAGGGATGTGTCGCACGCTGCGATGGATTTTATTATCGAGGATCGTGTCGCACGCCGCGACGGATGCATGGACAGATATGTCCCCCATGGGTCACAGACTAAGAGACAATGGGTGTTTATCGTTAGGTCAGACATGCATCACTATACTTTATATTGCATTGCACATATTTATCACTGATGAACTTAATCTTGTGAGTGCTTTTCTATGGAAGTTGTGATTGATGAATATTGAGTTTGTTATTGAGGATATGTATTTGTTAGAGAGTTGTTGTTGAGCTTTGTGCTACGTGAACTGTGAACTGTTAGGTTGAGTTGGTTTTGTGCAGGTTGTAGTTGTGGAGGTTTGAATGGGGTGTAAGGAGTACCCATATTCTATTCCCTTATCTTGTGTTTAGAAGTTTACTTGATAAGTATCGTGTGGTTTGGTACTCACCCCTTGATTCTAAATTTTTGTAGGTTATGAACCCGGATCTTCGTGATACTTTCTATTCTCTTCTTTTCCGAGGCTTCCTAGAGATTTTTGAGCTAGTTGTTTTTCATCTCAACAAACCTTCTTACTCCTATTATGATCTTGTTTTATTTTAGTAACAATGTCATTTCAGACTTGTATCTTTCTTTTGATTCAATTGTAATACTTTAGAGGCTTGTACACGTGACAACCACGTTTTGGGGGTTTTATAAATTGACTTAGTTATCCGCACTTATGATATTTTGAGATTTCAGTTTGTCTTATTTCTGCATTTTTGTGATATTTGGGTTTAGGCTGACTTGTTTTGGTGGGATAAGCAAGTGCCATCACATCCATTTTTGAGTCGTGACACCTACCATACCTCACATAAGATAGTCACATTTTCTCTTAATTGAATCACTATGTTCGTATAGTAATAACTCTAGTATGGTTTAATTGTTTAATTAAACTCACAATATCTTTCATGTAGATTATTCATGTACTAGATTTCTGTGTCTATTGAGATACGTATGTCCTCAAAAAATTGAATACTTTCAAACCAAAAAACTAGAAACATAGAACCAAACCGACGGTTATTTTTTTCATTTGATTTGGTTTGGTTTTAGAAATTTAAAAAATGACTAGATTGGTTTGATTTTGATTTGAACCTATTTCCGATCAAAACCAAACCACAAACACCCCCTAAGTGTAATTCCTTAATTAATTGAACTTAGGAACAACTATACTTTGATTGTAGGATTTTTTTTCCATACAACAAATAACAACAACAATTTCCTGTAATTCTATGAAGTAGGGTTTGGAGAAGGTAGAATGTGTGCTGACCTTATTACTACATTATAGGTAGTGAGGTTGTTTCCGATATATCCTCGACTCAAGAAAAAAATAACGTAAAAGACAATCATGATAAAATATTACAAACAACCTAACCATTCATCTTAAGCAATAGTCATACCAAGCTACACAATAATCAAAGTGTAAAAAAACTACAAATAATAACCAAACTAAAAGGGCAAAAAATCTATAAGAGTAATATTGCTAATAGTATGACTAATAGTAAAGCAGAATAAGCAAGAAAATGCTCAAGGAACTATTAACCTCCTATCCTAATATGCGAGACCTTCATAACATCCTTTCTTAACACATATCTATGCATCTCTCCTCAATATGTTTTCGGCCTACCTCTACCTCTCTTAAAACTATCTATAGCCAACCTCTCACTCCTCCATGCTGAGATATTCATGAACTTCCTTTGCGCATGTCCGATCCATCTCAATCTCGATTCTCACATCTTATATATTCGCACAACAATTGTATCCACGAGTCAATAAGATTGTTATTTCAATGTGTGTTTAGCATGTTATCCACCACTTGTTAGATGGACGGATTCAATTTTATGTTTTTTCAATATTGAACTGAGTATATTTTTTAAATTAATTATTGGAGCATATCAATTTGATCTAATGATCTTCGTGTGATACAATTGGCGTGAACAAGAATTTATAATACGTTGAATAGATATATGCTTGAGTATAATTTTGTAGAGTTCATTCAAAATGTCATCCAGCTACTTAAAATTATTTTACTGAAGTCGTGGTTTTTTTTAACAGGGAAGTTACTCAATATTGCCTATATCACTTTAAAAGTCGTCTTATTAAAATTTAAACAACAAATAAATCGCACTCAATTCTGTCCACATGATTTATTATTTTGAGCAAACTATATAAATTCCACTAGTTTAGGATTTTATTATATGTCTATTGATGTGTTTTTGAAATTACAAATCTTGCTAGATTTTGATCCTCAGATATATGCATTTGGTGCGTCCAGATACATGTATGTCGAATACATATATCTGATTCACCCAGATATATGTATCTCAATTATATGTGAATCACATATAACTCTAAAAATGGAATGTAATTTAAATACACTAATTTATGAGAAAATCACACGTCTAACTCATATCGAAAAGGAGTTTGAACATTGCAATGCAAAAGTGTAACATAGTCTTGACAAGCCATCTATTACATCAAAAGGAGTGCTCGGAACATAACCCGTACACCACATACAACATCCGAAAGTAAAGAAATAGGAAAGCTATAAAGGCGACATCATCTTCGGAGTATAAGGACTCATCAAGTCTTCAAAATCTCTAGATGATCAACTAGCCACGAACGGAGGGGGAGGAGTTGACAAGCCCTACATTAATAAAACAATGTAGGCACAAGTATGCATTAGTACACGAAATGTACTAAGTATGAGGGATATGCATGAAAACGTATAACACGATCATAAGGGGATAAAATTGAAGACACGGAATGCATGACCAAGCTAAACATAGTAAGACCTTAAAGAAGAATCATAATTATGAACATGGTCAATGCATCTTAATATCATCATGAAAGCTTCATAAAACCTTGGAAAGCAACTTAGTTCATTTTGTTGGATATGTACTATTAACCGACATAGACCACTTGTCTTGCTCCCACATTGAAAAGAAATGTCCTTACTTGCCAAGGCAAGGACCATACACTTCTAGCTTAGTTTGTGTAACATCTCAAACTTCGAGAAATGATTAAAAGGGGAAAATAGGCATGTCCACAAACCCAAAATAAACCATGGACCCTTCAAGGCACCTTAGACGGCCCGTTTAGGGGTCCACGACCCATCTTCGGTATCATGAAGGGCCATCAAAGGCTACCTAGGAAGGGGTCACCTAGACAGGACCCTAGACGGCCCGCCCATGCTGACATGGACAGCCCGTTTAGGGGTCTGTACAAGTCACCCATCAGTTTTTTAATTTTTGTGTCAACTTCAAACGGTTATATCTCTCAGCAAATAATGAATCAGTTGGCCCATGACCAAACAAATTAAAGGTCATTGAGTTCTCTTTCCAATGCCACCAAGTTTACCTTATTTCTGGTTTAGAATAAAAGGCTATGCCCATTTTAGTGAAGCCCTATCGGGCTGGTGCAGCTTCACGACCAACTATATAGACTAGGAAGTGTTTTACGGACTGTGAAGCCTTAGACGGTCCTTGAAGCCCCTCTTTTAAGTCAACTCGTCAGTTTTTAAGTTAGGGTCATTTTAGTCTTTCTCAAAAGTGTTTGGTATCTAAACTACATAATTTTAAACACCATTTCAAGACCTATAAAAGTGAATTAAGCTCTAAAATTATCAATTTCAATTCATTTTCCTAAATTCTCTAAACTTGAAAAAATTCACCCTCTCCAAAAATCTTCTCTCTAGATCAAGAAAGATGAAAAAGCTAGGTTCTTCAAGTTCAAGTTTCCTTTCTTCACCATTGCTTAGGGATTCAATCAACGTATGTATGGAGTTCATCAGTGGGTTCCAATCACCCATTGAGTCTCCAAAGTTTCTTTATTTCTTCAATTCGATTTCCCAAGATTTGATTAGCTTTCACTCAATTTCTCATGGGTTCTATTTGTATGGATTCAATTGCTTTATTATGATCTTATTTTGATGATTTGAACTTAATTCCATGCTTTTCAACTAATTCCATGTGAACCCATGCACTGATCTATGAATTTTGACTATGAATCCTAATTTACATGAATTTATGAAGAAGCTTGAACTATGAATATGGTTTTATGAAATCATACAGATTTTCGTGAAATCAATATGTATGACTCAATTAAGCTTATAGATGAAGCTATCTATATGTTCTATGAAGCTTTGTAACATGACATGAATGACATCTAGATGTGCCCTCAATATTTTTTGGGCTATTTTCTTAAATTAGATCTTGATTTGTATGCTATCCAGATATGCCATCAATCATTATAGATCACTCTTTCAAAACTATTTGCATTAGTAGTAGGGCATTTAGACCATGAAGTAAATAACTATGGGTCTTAAAATGATATTATGAAAAGTTTATGGATGGTGAAAGATTTTCTCACACATGGTCTAGGAAGCTACCCTATGATGTTTGTAGCTTGAATTAGTATCTTATTTGTACTTTTCCATGGATTATAATATTACATTAGTTTGGATTGGTTTCTTAATTGTGCCTTTACATGGATGATTAAAAAAATAAGATTAATGACTATTCCGTGAGATTTATGCTTAGCACCAAGAGGATATTGAGATATAAATTCTCCCGTAGTTTGAGGTCGGGTTTCTAGTAGCAATCTCCTTATCTCCAAACTATATGCCACCATAGGATGATTGTCTTAGATAGACATTAGCTAGTGGATCCACTTTAGCTCAAATTTCAGAAGTTCATGGTCCTTACCTTGACAAGTAGGACACCCCTTTTCGATGTGGGGCATACAATGGATTCCATGTTATGGCTAACATGGTCTATATGTCGGTTAATGGTAAACTTCACACAAAATGAACTAAGTGAATTACTAATATTT
The DNA here is from genome assembly GCF_000226075.1 of Solanum tuberosum. Taxonomy (NCBI): domain Eukaryota; kingdom Viridiplantae; phylum Streptophyta; class Magnoliopsida; order Solanales; family Solanaceae; genus Solanum; species Solanum tuberosum. Next base: position 510,643 of record NW_006239158.1, read on the forward strand.
TATGAAGTTTTCTCAATGATTTAAAGATAAATTGACCATGTTCATGATTTATGAATCTTCCTAAATGATTTTACTATGTTTTAACTTTTTCATGCATTGCATGTTTTGATTATGTCCCTTCATGATCACGTCTCATATTTTATTGAATTCCATTCATACTTAGTACATTCCATGTACTAATGCATACTTTTGCCTACATTGTTTCACTAATATAGGGCTCGACAATTCCTATCCATCTGTTCGTGGCTAGTTGATTGCATTAGAGATTTGAAGACTTGGTGAGTCCTCATACTTCGAGGACGATGTCACTTTTATAGATATATGTCATTTCATTTTTTTAAACTTGTATGTAATGTATGAGTTACATCCCAATATCTTTTCTTATGATGTACTGGATGGCTTTGAAACTTGTGTTACACTTCCACTTTTGTCAAATTCATTATGATATAAAACTAGATTTTGAACTCTTTAAATTCTATTATCTTATATGATGTATGCTAAGTGGATTGTGTAGGGCCTCTAGAGGTTTTATACGCCATGTTATGACTAGGTGTACTTTTGGTCATTGCAAACTTAGCATTCAGAGCATAAGGCTTAGAAAGGCCCTAGAATGTCTCATATGGCACGTCGAGTAGAGTGTTATTCATGAGTGTGAAATGTACCACATTTATGAATTTGAGGCTATAAAATATTTGGGAAATTCCACTTCTTTCACCATTTTAAAGTCGTGCGATAGAGTGTGACAATATATGTCTTTCCCATAATCATTATCCGAAGCTTTTCAGAATATGCCTCTACGAAGGAATCCTGTGAGAAGGAAGATTTATGAAAATGTGAGACAAGAGGTTCCCCAAGTGTTGTTCGACCCTTTGGACGAGAAAGTGACTGATGATGAGTTTTGAGCCGCATGTCACGCATTGGGGAAAGCTATGATGGCTCAAGAAAATAGGGAGGTTGTGGCTCCCGTGAACCTAAATATGGATGCGACAGCAACAAGGGTGAGGGACTTTACTAGGATGAATCCTCTGGAGTTTCATGGTTCCAAGGTTGAGGAAGATCCTCAAGAGTTCATTGATGGGGTTTATAAGATAATAGGAAATATGGGTATTACTTCGATAGAAAATGAGGAATTGGCAGCTTACCAATTCAAGGGTGTTGATCAAGTTTGGTTCAACCAATGGAAGAAAGAGAGGGGGATTGATACAGGTCCTCTTGTTTGGAAGAAATTTAAGGTTACTTTTCTTGATAGTTTATTTCCTCTTGATATAAACGAGGTAAAGGTAGTTGAGTTCATTAACCTTCGCCAAGGAAATATGAGTATGAAGGAGTATGCTTTGAAGTTCACACAATTGTCTAAATATGTTCCAACTATGGTTTTCGATCCAAGGGAAATGATGAGTAAATTTGTATCGGGTGCTTTCGACTTAGTGGCCAAGGAATACCTAACCACCATGCTAGTTAAGGAGATGAATATCTCCCATTTGATGGTTCATGAACAACAAATAGAAGAGGAAAAAATTAAGGAGAAAACTAGGGATTCAAAGAGGGCAAGAAAGGATAATGGTGATTTCTCACATTCAAGGTCCGGTGAAGGTAATCATTCTCAAAGTAATGGTTCTAGTGAGCAAAAGGTGTCCAAGTGTCGGGAGTGTGGAAAAATACATAGCGGTAAGTGTCTAGACGGTTTAAATGCATGCTTTGGGTGTAGAAAGAGTAGTCACAAGATGAGAGACTGCATAATTCTTACTGCTAAGAGAAGGGATGGTAGGCAAGATCAAACTCGACAAAATCATGAGGGTCCCTCGGATGCGGAAATCTGTAAGTTAAGATTTTTTATCTTGTTGTTATGCATTGCTTGATGTTGGGTGTTTCGTTAGCTATGGTAAGACTCCATGTATGGTTATTGTGTTTGAAGTCGACCTTGAAATCCTTGTGGAAACCTCTTAATTTTTTACTTGTATCAATGGTTTCGTGGTTGTTAAGACTTTGGTACTTTGTTTGGGTTGAGGGAGATGGATTCAAAAAGAATAGTGAGTTTTCTCCCAAAGGGAAGATAGTGTGCTTCATGGTTTGTGTGTGAGTAGAACTATGTTGATTTTGGAAAATTTCCTTGCTATGGATTGGTATGTGAAAGGCTGGAGGCGATGTGATGTCTTAGTATCCCTATATTTTTCCTTCTATCTTCGGGTCTAGCTTGAGGCATTAGCACATCATGGTTCACTCTTTAGGATCCTTATGTCTTAGTCATTCCCATGTTTCCTTATACATGCATGCTCATGAAAATTTTGATTTAGCTTGATTCATTGCTTTATGATTATGAGTATTTGAGTATGATTTGCATGTATGTCTTATGGAATGATGTTTTGAATATGTTTTAGCTTGGAGTCGAGGTTCCTCCTTGGTTATGTTTATTTTGATGAAGTTCCATTAATGTTGGGTTGTTAGTTTTTCTCCTATTCTTTTTGTGCTGGTTTGAGTTCAATTCGAGGACGAATATTCCCAAGGTGGAGATATTGTCACACCTCGAGCTTCGAAAAATGGATTAAAAGGGGTAAACGGGCAAGTCCACAAACCCAAAATGGACCTTGATCCCTTCACGACATCTTAGACGGCCCATTTAGGGGTCTACAGCCCGTCTTGGGAATCATGAAGGACCATCCAAGGATGACTAGGCAAAAGTCACCTAGACGGGACCCTAGACTGACTGTGGTGACTTGGATGGTCAGTTTAGGGGTTCGTATAAGTCACCCATCAGTTTTTAATTTTTTTTGTCAACTTCAAACGGTCATATCTCTTAGCACATAATGAATTAGGTTGCGTAGGACCTATAAAATTAAAGGTCTTTGAGTCCTCTTTCCAACGCCACCAAGTTTTCCTCATTTTGTGTTTAGTGTAAATAGTTATGCCTGAGTTAATGAAGCCCTGTTGGGCAGGTGCAGCTTCACGACTAGCTATACGACCTGTGAAGTGTTTAATGGACCGCGAAGCCTTAGATGGTCCGTCAAGCCCCTTTTTTAAATCACCTCATCAGTTTTTTAGTTAGGGTTATTTTAGTCTTTCTCCAAAGTGTTTGGTACCTAAATTACGTCATTTTAAACCCTATTTCAAGACCTATAAAAGTGAATTAATCCCTAAAACTACCGATTTCAATTTATTCTCTTAAATTCTTTAAACTTGACCCAATTCATCATCTCCAAAAATCTTCTCTCTAGATCAAGGAAGAAGAAGAAGCTAGGGTTCTTCAAGTTCGAGTCTCTTTTCTTCATCATTGCTTAGGGCTTCGATCAATGTATGTAAGGATTTCATCAATGGGTTTCAATCGCCCATTGAGTCTCCAAAGTTTCTTCAATTCTCCAATTTGATTTCCCAAGATTTTATTAGGTTGTCACTCAATTCCTCATGTGTTCTATTTGTATGGATTCAATTGCTTTATTATGATCTTATTTGGACTTAATTACATGCTTTTATACTAACTCCATGTGAATCCATGCATTGATCTATTAATTTTGACTATAAACCCTAATTTACATGAATTTATGAAGAATCTTGAATCTATGAATATGCTTTTATGAAATCATACATATTTTCATCAAATCAATGTGTATGGCTCAAGTAAGCTTATAGATGAAGGTATCTATATTTTCAATGAAGCTTAGCCACATGACATGAATGACATCTAGATTTTCCATATATTCTTTTCAGGTTATTTTCCTAAACTAAGTCTTGATTAGTATGGTATCTGGATATGCCATCAATGATTATAGATCACACTTTCAAAACTATTTCCATCAGTAGTAGGACATTTATAGCATGAAGTTAATGACTATGGGCCTTAAAAATCTATTATGAAAATATCATGGATGGTGAAAGATTGTCTCACGCATAGTCTAAGAAGATATACCCTGTTATGTTTCTAACTTGGATTAGTATCTTAATTGTACTTTCCTATGGATGATAATATGATTTTAGCATGGATTGGTTGTTTAATTTTTTCCTTTCCATGGATGATGAAAAGAATAAGATTAATGACTATTAAGTGAGATTTATGCTTAGCTTCAAGAGGATAATGAGATGTAAACTCTCACGTAGCTTGACACCGGGTTTCTAGTAGCAATCTCCTTATCCTATAACTATGTGCTACCATAGGATGATTTTCTTTGATATACATTATTTAGTGAATCTACTTTAGCTCAGATTTCAGAAGTCCATGGTCTTTACCTTGGCAAGTAGGATACTTGTTGTTGGTGTGGGGCAGACACTAGATTCCAAGTTATAGCTCGCATGGTTTATATGTCGGTTAATGGTAAGCTTCCTACAAAATGAACTAAGTCAATTACTAATGTTTTATTAAGTTTTCTTTATGATTTAAAGATACATCGACCGTGTTCATGATTAATGAATCTTCTTAAATGATTTTACTGTGTTTTAACTTTATCATGCATTTAATGTTGTTATTATGTCCCTTTATGATCACGTCTCATATTTTATTGCATTTTCCTCATACTTAGTACATTTCATGTACTAATGCATATTTGTTCCAACATTGTTACACTAATGTAGGGCTCGACGATTCTTATCCTTCCATCGTGGCTAGTTGACTGCATTAGATATTTGAAGACTTAGTGAGTCCTCATACTTTGAGGATGATATCACTTTTATAACTTTATGTCATTTCGTTCTTTTTCAAACTTGTATTTGATGTATGGGTTACATCCCAATCATTTTCCTTATGATGTAATAGATGGATTTGAGACTTGTGTTAGACTCCCACTTTTATTAAACTCTTTATGATATAAAACTATCTTTTGAACAGTTTAAGTTCTATTATCCTGTATGATGTATGCTAAGTGGCTTGTGTAAGGTCTCTCGGGGTTCCATGTGCCATGTTACGATTAGGGTGTACTTTGGGTCGTGATAGGTGGATCCACTATCTATGCCACTAAGACAACCTATGGGGGCACATAATTAGAGACAAGGAGATAGCTACTAGACACCCAACATCTACTAACGGGAGAGCCTCCATCTCTATATCCTCGTCTATGCTAAGTAAAATTCCAACGGAATTAGTCATAAACATAAGCATATCCACATCCATGAAAAATAACAATTAAGTTACTAATCCAAGAAAAAACATCACAAAATAGCTCCTTAAATCTTTAAATTATGTATGATTGAGAAAACCTATCACCAAACCATGATTCCTTAATGTGAGAAAAACCTTCACAATTTCATTGATGTCTATCTTATAGTTACCTAGATCATCAGACAATCTTTTTTATAAATCATACGAAAATATTATTCATAGCTTTATAACTTCTTCATAATTCATGTGAATTTAGGTTCATAGTCAAAATCATGATCAATGCATTGATTTACTTGGAATTTATTGAAATCATATAATTGAGTCTAAGCAATTTTAATATGATCAAAATCAAACAATAAAGTCCATACAAATAGAACCCATGAAGAATTGAATGAAAACCTAATCAATTGATGGAAATTGAATTGGAGAATTGAAGAAACTTTGGGGACTCAATGGGTGAATGGAACCATTGATGAACTCTCTACATACCTTAAACTTAAAGCCCAAAATAATGGTGTAAAAAGAGACTTGATTTGAAAACCCTAGCTCCTTCTTCCTTGACCTTGGGAGAGAAGACTTGAGAGGATTTTAGGGATTTTTGGGAAACTAATTTGGGAATGGGTAGATTTAGGGGTAAAATCAGTTATAGGGCCTTATTTATAAGCAAAAAGACGTAGTGTAGGAATTAGGTGCACAGGAAAAGATCAAAACACCCATGAAAAATAAATGTCGGTCAGTCATATGGTTGCAACCTACGGACCATAAAAATTCCTACGAATATACTAGTAAACTGTAGGTCGAGTGATTGGGGCCTAAATTGAAGAGAAAATCTTATGACTCATTTACACAGACCTTCAAACTTCCAACGGTCCGTAGACCTCAACTTCAACTCAAAATTTCACAAAGTCTGGAACCTTCCTACGGTCCATAGTCCATTCGACAGACCGTTCTGATCAATCGTAGAATGGGCGACTAGTGCTTGAAATTTTCCAAAACTTGACCAACTTCCTACGGATGCACTCTACGGTCCGTAGAAGCATCTATGACCCGTAGAATGGATCTAGAACCCAACCAGTTGCTAAAAAGTGGAATCTTTCCTTTTTCCAAATTTTCAAGGTATTACATTATCTCAATCCAGTGAGAGTATTTTTACTTGAGCATTGAGTTAAATATTTTGGGAGTAGTATTGAGCACCAATATGAGGAAGAATTCAGAAAACTCACATTTCCCATAAATCACGTAGCCAGCGTGGGTTAGGATTGCACCGAATTTTGGGTGACTCCTCACTTTCTTTGAGCAGATCTTTATATATAGTGGATCAATGAGTTGAGTTTTTTCTATACCACGACAAGGTATATGACAGTTCTGGAAATGTGGGGGAGACATTGTATTATCACGAGGTTAATGATGGTTGTCGGTTAGAGAAACTGCCCAGTAAAGTAAAGAACATTTTACTATGCATATATATTCAGTTCAGTGAGTTATTATATTTACTTTTATTGTGAAGCTTTAAACGATTTTATCTCCTGATCATGCTTTACATTCAGTTGAGTTATATTTTAGGTGTTTCAATTTAGTTATTCTTTCATTCAACTATATTACATACTCGTACATTCAATGTAAAAATGTCAATCGACCTGCATCTTTTTATGGTGCAGATATATGAGTTCAGGATCATCAACAGGTGTATCGTTGATATCACCCAACTTCTTACCAGCTTTTGGTGAGGCCTTCTTGCTTTCAGAGGACTCCAGTCATTTATTAGCTTTTATAGTTTTATTTAAGGTTGTCATGGGAGTGTCCTGACTCTTATATTAGATAGTAGAGGCTTCATAGATAAACAATGTTAGAGGGTCTCTCGGTATTTTTCTTCAGACATTTTGTTAAACTATTCTCAGACAGTTCAGATAGTATTTGACTTAAATGTTTCCCCTTTAGTTAGTTAAAACTAAAAATGCTTGAGTAAGTCTTTCGCTAAGTAGTCAGCTAGGCCAAGGGTTCACTTGGGGATCACTAATGGTTCTCAAGTGCCGACCACGTCCAGGGTGTAGGCTAGGGGAATGACAAACTTGGTATCAAAGCATAAAGTTCAAGTGTCCTAGGGTGTCTATGAACCCGTGTCTAGTAGAGTCCTTCTCATCAGTGTGAGGCATGCCACATCGATGATAGGGAGGCTACAGGATATTAGGAATTGTCTCATTTTTTCTCATACTCCCACTCGTGCTATAGAGTTCAACTCTATAAAAGTTTCCTCTAACTTGTGCTTACGCTTGTCTTTTTCAGATCATTCCTCCATGAAGAATTGTTCGAGGATGTCCTACTAGGAGAAATGTTAATCTTCAATGTCAAGAAGCTCCAAATGCACCCGAAGTGCAATCCCCTTAGGGATATGTCACCATTGTTGAGTTTAGAAATGCCATTCAAATTCTAACTCAGGTTGTGGAAAATCAAGTTGGTCAATAAAGAGTGGGTCATCAGGATGCGGCTGATAGTTCCAGAGTTCGGGAGTTCTTAAGGATGAATCCCCCGGTGTTCAAGGGTTCAAAACTCAGCGAGGATCCAGAAAAACTTGTGTATGAGCTTCATAAGGTGTTTGAAGTTATGCATGTTTTTTATGCGGAGCATGTTGAATTGGCTCCACATCAGCTCAAGGGTGTTGCAAGGATATGATACAAATAGTGGAAAAAGAATAGAGGAGAAGTTGCAGCTCCCTTAGACTGGACTGTGTTTGAGAATGCCTTCTTGGGATGCTTCTTTCCCCGAGAGCTAAGGAAGGCAAAGGTAAGAGAGTTTATTAACCTGAAGTAGGAGTCTATTAGCGTACAAGAATACAATCTCAAGTTCACCCAGTTATCTCGCTACGCTCCAGAGATGGTGGCTAATATGAGGAGTAGAATTAGTTTTTTTGTGTCGGGACTCTCCCGTTTATGAAATAAGGAAGGTAAGGCGTCTATGCTGATAGGAGACATGGACATAGCCAAGGTTATGATTCATGTGCAACAGGTGGAAGAGGATAAGCTGAAGGATAGGGAAGAGTATCGAAATAAGAGGGTCAAGAAAACAAACTATGAGTCTAGCCAACAAAAGATCAGAAATGGAAATCGATCATACTTTCAGAAGAGGTCATTTGGATCTGCTCCATCATCAGCTAGTGCACATGCACCCAGAAACAAGAATGATCATTGAATCCAAAATTCTCAAAAATTCCAAGCTCAAGGTCCTCAGTCTCAAGGAAGTGTGGCACAGGGGTTTCAGAGCCCACCTTATGCTAAGTGCGGTAGGGCCCACCCAGGAGAGTGTCGTGACGACACAAATGGTTGTTTTAAGTGTGGTTAAATGGATCACTTTCTAAGGGATTGACAAAAGGAGAGGCAAGGTAATGGGAGTAATAAAGCCCAATCTTCTTCAGCAACTCCTACAATCAGGTCTGCCCAAAGAAGTGCTACTTCAGGAACAGGCCGGGGTACAAACCATCTGTATGTTATGACTAGTCGCCAGGATCAGGAGAACTCACTTGATGTTGTTAATTGCATGCTTGAAATCTTTTCTCTTGATGCTTATGCCTTACTTGATCTAGGTTCTAGTTTATCTTTTGTAACTCCTTACATAGCCATGAGGTTTAGAACTTGTCCCGAACAACTTCTTGAGTCATTCAGTGTTTCTACACCTATTGGTGAGTCTATTTTAGCAGAGAGAGTCTATCGTGATTGTACCATCTCCATTAATCACAAAGACACCATGGCTGATTTAGTTGAATTAGACATGGTGGATTTTGATGTCATTTTAGGCATGGACTGGCTTTATGCTTGTTATGCCTCAGTCTATTGTAGAACTCGAATGGTCAGGCTTCAGTTCCCTAATGAGCCAGTCTTAGAATGGAAGAGTAATCCAACATTGCCTAAGGGTTGTTTCATCTCATACCTTAAGGCTAGAAAGTTAGTCTCCAAGGGTGCACCCACAACTTAGTAGAGTTAATGATTATAGTGTTAGACACCATCTCTTCAGTCAATCCCATTCGTAAATGAGTTCCCATAATTTTTTCCCGACGATCTTCCTGGAGTCCCTCCCGAAAGAGAGAGACTTTGGAATTAATGTACTTCCTAATACTCAACCCATCTCTATTCCACCAAAGAGAATAACTCCAGTTGAGTTAAACGAGTTAAAAGAGCAGTTGAAAGATCTCTTGATAAGGTATTCATCCGAACAAGTGTATCGCCTTGGGGCGCTCCAGTCTTATTCGTGCGAAAAAAGGATGGTTCCCTTAGGATATGTATCGATTACCACCAATTCGACAAGGTCACCATAAAGAATAAGTATCCCCTTCCAAGAATTGATGACCTTTTCCACCAACTTCAGGGTGCCACTTGCTTCTCTAAGATAGACCTTAGATCTAGCTATCATCAGTTGAAAGTGAGAGAATGTGACATCCCAAAGACAGCTTCCAAGACCCGTTACGGTCATTATGAGGTCCTTGGCATGTCCTTCGATTTAACTAACGCTTCTGCAATATTCATGGATGAATATAGTATATAAGCAGTATCTGGATATGTTTGTTATTGTATTCATCGACGATATCTTGATCTACTCTGGAAACGAGGAGGATCATGCCAGTCATCTCAGAATAGTCCTCCAAACTCTTAAGGATCGGGAGTTATTTCCCAAGTTTTCAAAGTGTAAATTTTGGCTTGAATCGGTGGCGTTCTTAGGCCACATTGTGTTTGGTGAAGGTATTCGAGTTGATTCTCAGAAAATAGAGACAGTGAAGAATTGTCCCAGACCCACATCCCCGACCGACATAAGAAGTTTCTTGGTTTTGGCTGGTTACTACAAAAGGTTTGTAAAATGATTTTCATCTATTTCATCCCCACTGACTAAGTTTACCCGGAAGAAGGCTAAGTTCGAATGACCTGAGGCTTGTGAGGAAAGCTTTCAAGAATTGAAAACTCGACTAACTATTTCTCCAGTATTAACCCTACCAGAGGGAACATAAGGTTTTATTGTATACTGCGATGCGTCTAGAGTTGGACTTGGTTGTGTGCTTATGCAGAATGGTAAGGTTATAGCTTATGCCTCCAGACAACTGAAAATCCATGAAAGGAATTATCCGACTCATGATCTCGAATTGGCAGCAGTGATGTTTACTCTTAAGATGTGGCGTCCTTATCTCTATGGCATGCATGTGGATATGTTCACTGACCACAAAAGCCTTCATAATGTTTTCAGTCAAAAGGAGCTTAACCTCAGGTTTGGAAGTCATTTCAAAAAGGTTTGGGTTCCAAAGTAAATCTTAGTATTGCTTTTCATCCTCAGACGGATGGTTAAGCATATCACACATTCAAACCTTAGAGGACATGTTGAGAGCATGTGTCATAGATTTCAAAGGAAATTTGGATGACCACTTTCATCTTATAGAATTTGCTCACAATAACAGTTATCACTCCAATATGAAGTTGGCTCCTTACGAGGCCCTATATGGGCGAAGATGTAGATCTCCTATTAGCTGGTTTGAAGTTAATGAAGCTGAGTTGATAGGGCCGGACTTGTTTCATCAAGTCATGGAGAAGGCGAGGACTATTCAAGAGAGGTTGGAAACAACGCAAAGTCATCAGAAATCCTATAAATATGTTATAAGGAGAGATTTGGAGTTTGAGGTTAATGACTGGGTCCGTTTGAAGGTTTAACCCATGAAGAGTGTTATGAGGTTTGGTAAGAAAGGAAATCTTAGTCCTGTTATATTGGCCCTTACCAGATTAAAAAAAGGATTGGTAATGTAGCTTATCAGTTAGAGCTACCACCAGAATTAGCGGTTGTTAGTCCAGTTTTTCATATCTCTATGCTTAAGAAATGTTTAGGCGATCCATCACTAGTTGTTACCACAGAGAGTATTGGTGTGAAAGATAATCTGTCCTATGAAGAGATTCCGGTCTAGATTCTTGATCGTCAGGTTCACAAGTTGAGGACCAAAGAGGTTGCATCAGTCAATGTTTTATGGAGGAATCAGTTTGTTGAAGAGGCTACATGGAGGCCGAAGAAGATATGAAAGCAAGATACCTCATCTATTCGTCCCTCTAGACGTTGATATTGAAGGTAATGACTCTTTCCATATTTCAGATTTAGTGTCTATTCATGTGGTGAGTGTTTCCGTTTAATTATTTGTTGGTGTATTTCACTCTATGTATTGTATTCGGGCCATTGTTCATTTCCTAGTTTAGTCATCATTCGAGGACGAATGATCCCTAGGGGGAGTTATTATAGCACCTCACAACTTTACTCTTAGAATATGAATCGTTCGTCTTAAGTATATGAGCTTGAACCGGGTGATGTACTACTTGCTCATGTGTTTTAAGGTCCGTTACCAAGTGTATCAAGGGTATCATAAGTTATTTATGGTCATAATGAACCTCTAACACTAAGTCAAGTTCAAAGTCTTTCTATCGGCTAAGTTTTTCGCATTAGTTTATGCTAGAGTCAACATCAAATGACCACATCTTTCTGTATATAAAGAACTAGGTGAACCACAACCTATCAAATTAATGATCTATGAGTCTTATTTCCAAAGCCACCAAGTTTGCATCAATTGATGTTCGGAGTACAAAGGTATGCCCTTTTTATTGGACAATGTCTTGCCTTACTCCGACCGCGTGGCAGAGGCAATTTCTGTGCGGGCTCTCGCCGAGGCAGTAGCTACTGCGTTCCTGCGCAGTTTTCTGCGAGCCTGAGGCATTTTTTGCGTGGGTGCGCGGGCGTCTGAAGCTTTAATGAGTACTCCAAAAACGTGATTCACCTCCATAGTTCATAAAATTACCCTAGAAAGAAAAGTTTTCAACAAACCAACTTCCTCCAAGGTTCATCCATAATCTTGACCCGAATTTCATGATTTCTTTAAATTAATTATTCAAGATTAAAGATTCTTGACCTATGTACTTCCTTTTTATACTTAGTAAGGTTTTACATTGTTATTCTTGTGAGTTGTTGATATGACATTGTTATGATTTCATGAAGCTTATATTTCAAAGCATGATTTTAGCGTATTTATGCTATTATGAAAATTAATTACAAATACTTCTGAGTTATACAAGTTAGAAAACTTTCTAATGATTTAAGTTATGTACATGACTTTGAAAGATATATTTTAGAAATATTTGAGCTTGGTTTCACCCTTTATTCAGAAAGACAGATAGTTTATCAATATGAGCATACTATACAAGTATATTATTTTGGGAGTAGTATTGAGCACCAATATGGGGTAAGATTTCAGACAACTCAAATCTCATAAACTACGTAGCCATCGTAGATAGGATCGTACTGTAAGACGGGCGACTCCTCACCTACCTCAGGAAGGCTTTTTAGTGGATCCATTAGTACAGTTATGTTCTATACCCCGGGAAGGTATAGAGCAGCTCTGGCAACGTGGGTAAGACATTGTATCATCACGAAGCTCATAGTGATGGTATTTGGTTACAGAACCTCCCCAATAAAGTAAAGAATGTGTATATATATATATATATATATATATATATAAGTTTAGTTCAAAATTTGCTATTACTGTATTATATTTGTGAAGTTTAAATGATTTTATCTCACAATTATGCTTTACTTCAGTTGAGTTATATTTTAGTCTTTCAGTCCAGTTATTGTTTCACTCAGACTTATTACATAAGAAAGTTACGAAAAATGGTATCAGAGCTATGGATAATAAGAAACATAGTAAGAAACATACTAGTAGAAAGTTAAGAAAAATAAGAAGAAAATTAAACAAATTATATCCGGAATATAAACAACTTAATATCACAAAAACTGATAACGAAAAATTAGAACAATTAATAGATAATATATCTAAAATAGAATATAAATATATTCAATATTTAAAATTACAATGAATAGCGAGAATGATGAATATAAAGAAAAACTTACTGAAATAATTATAGCGCAAAGACAAGAATTAGAACATAGGCAAAATAGACTTAATAGTCA
>NW_006239158.1:523931-524164 GCF_000226075.1 Solanum tuberosum
AAATCATAAACCGAAATCTAATGACAAAATTAGCAATATGTAATATGTGTTACATAGATGAATATACATGTGCACTTAGGGAATACTATTATAAAGGAGCATATAGCACGGAAGAAAGTAAAGAAATAAGAAAATTATATTTTACAAAATTACCAGAACCTTTTAATTCAAAATTAATAAAAAGTTGGAATGAAGCAGAATTAACAGACACCTTAGGAGCTAGAATAAAATTC
>NW_006239158.1:527727-551318 GCF_000226075.1 Solanum tuberosum
TGAAATCCAGTCAGATATTTCAGATAGCATGGCTAAGCAAGAGGCAAAGGTATATTGTTCAAAATATATGCGGAACTAATTTCATATATTCCTGAATATCATATATATGATTGAATAAATTTATGTTAGTTATTATGTATTAGAATTATTTGAATCATGATTTCTAGTTTATTAGCACACTGGAAACAGGGAGAAAACTTCTATACTATACCACCCTAATGCTGAAACCGGTAGGCGAGGAAAGCCGTTTAAGGGAGTAAGCAAAGTTGAGGCGCTGATAAGAAGGAAGTATCCGCTAAAGTACGATGCTAGTAGTGACAGGAAAACATGATAAGATAATTCAGTTCATAATGATCTAATATGAATTTAATCAATTATGAATATGATAGGAAGGAATAATTGAAAATAAAATCTGCATGATAAAGAACATGACTACATACGTTCATGATGAAATGATAAAAAACTAAGAAACTTTAATCTTATATATACTTAAAGATATAGAAATAATTGAATTAAGAAGAATAATATGGGAAAAAATATTTCATGATAACGAATCAGAAGATATATTAAATCAACAATGGTATGAAATAGACCTACATAATTTAGACTTTGAAAGAATAGAATGGTATGATTCAGATTAAAATGAACTACGAATATTTACAATATTGGATAGAATCTATGGAAAATATAAAACTATTAGAACAATTAATGGAGGAAAATTTATATATGTACCGAAGAACCCAAGATATGTTATATCTAGAATATATCATAAATAATATGAAAGAAATATTCAGATTAAAACAACTATCAGAAGAATATTACAATAAATATTATTACATTTTACCATGAATTCCGCAACCCTAAAAAATAATATTAAAGAGATATCAAGATTAAGACACTTAACAAAAAATATTATAATAAAAATGGTTAAAATGTACTGATGTCATTCTACCTGCATCATCTTATGATACAGATACGGGTTTTTAGGATCATCAACAGGTGCATCGTCGATATCACCCAACTTCTTACCAGCTTTTGGTGAGGCATCCTTGCTTTCGAAGGACCCAAGTCATTTATTTGCTTTAATAGTTTTATTTAAGGTTGTTGTGGGTATGTCCCGACGCCTATCGCAGACAGTAGAGGCTTCATAAATATATAGACAATGTTAGAGGGTCTCTCGGTATTTATCTTCAGACATTTTGTTAAACTATTATTGTTTACATTCAGACAGTTCAGATAGTATTTGACTTAAATGTTTCCCCTTAAGTTATTTAAAACTAAAAATGCTTGAGTAGGTCTTCCGCTAAGTAGTATGACAGGCCAAGGGTTCGCTTGGGGATCACCAATGGTTCTCAAGTGACGACCACGTCCAGGGTGTAGCTCGGAGCTTAACAAGTGGGAAATTCAAATAAAATGGGAAAGATATTTTAAATATGGGTCGCGTTGATCCGAGTTGGGTCGGATCGTTTCATCTAATTATTTAAATAAATAAAATGTTTTGGTCATTTAATATAATTTAAATAAATAAAACAAACTTTTTCCAAAAAAAATAATATCTCGATAGTTGTAGCCGAGCACAGCGAGCGAAGACGGGGCGAGGGGGTCCCTTTTTCCAACCCTTTTAACAACTAGTAGAAGTGTTTCTCTATTTAAATACTTTAACTTTTCTTTCCACCACCAATGAGGGAGAAATGTCTCTGGCTAAAGTATAAGAGAACCTTTCAACTTCCTCTTTTCATCTTCCCTCCATTTCTCATTAACTCTTGCTATATACCCAATTCTAATAAGCATTTGTAATCACGCACACATAAGTTTTTTTTTCAAAATTTGAACAAAAAATGTGTGAAGTGTTTATATGCTCCATCGGAACAAGCCGTAGTTTTAGTATCGAAATGAAATTTAGTGACAAGTTTAAAGGACTATTAATATATAAAGCCAAGTCATAAATTTATTTTATCAAATCATATTAAAATACTATATCTAACTCGCACAACTACAGTTCCATTCAATTATTTTTGTTTATAACAAAATAACAAAAATTTAGGTAAAATTACATTTATTTTGTCTATCTTACAGATAAAAAGAATTTTTTTTGTAACAATATCTTTACTTTTTAGTATGATAAAAAATTGTTTTAAATATTTTGATCATGGTGAGATGATTCATACTTAAAAGTATTTTTGTCATTTATGTCTCTAGTGAAAGATATTACATGTAGTTTCAAAGCATAAGTTATGTTTGTAAGTTTCTGTCTAAATTCAATTGATAAATCTTTTAATAATCTTTTTATTTTTATGAATTACAGGTACATATAAAATAATTTTGAAATTTAAATTTGTCATATAATATGTTCATGAAATTTATTAATATTTCAAAAATGAGATAATTTGCTTAAAAATAAATTAATCCCCCTTCTTATTTGAGACAAGAGGATAGTAGTATAGTAGTTTCAAAGCATAAGTTATGTTTGTAAGTTTCTTTCTTGATTCAATTGATAAATCATTTAATAATCTATTTCTTTTTATGAATTACAGCTAGATATAAAATAATTTTGAATTTTTCATATTGTTCATGAAATTTATTAATATTTAGAACGAGATAATTTGCTTGAAAGTAAATTAATCCCCCCCCCCCCTCTTCTTATTTGAGACAAGAGGATAGTAGTATTGAGAATTAATTGGTAATTTATCAAAATTTGCATTGTTTGACTTTCAAAAAGAAAATTATGATAAGTTTTTAAGAATGACGGGAGTAATAAAAAATGCATTCTATTGTTTAATTATTTTTTTGAACATTTGAGTTCTAAAATTGCCAAAAAGATGATTTCTATAGTTAAAAATATTTTTAAAATTGTACTATTGAAAAAGTTAACTTGATTTTAAATTGTAAGGACTAAATATAGGGCATGTAAAAAATATAGTGAAAATTGAATAATAAATGGGGTACACAAAGTATGAATGAAGTTGATAATGGTTAAGCATTTAAAATTTATAATAGATAGTAAAATTGTAATGATATAAAGAGAATGAGCCCACATTGTTACACATGTTTAGAGGCTATTGGTGAGGGAATAAGACAAGGCTAAGTACATAGTACAATTTTTATTGCTCATTGTACAACTCTTCATAGCCATGGTCGTCCTCTACTTGGCATTTCTATATAGTAGAAAAATAGAAATATAGTTGATTGAACAAGGAGTTTAAGTAAAAAAGTCTTTAGAAACTTTTGATTTACTAAGTCCTAGATGTTTGTGTGGTTATAAATCATCTCATTAAAGATAAAATGAATATTTTAACGTTAACTTGTTACTGAATACAAAAATTTGTCATTATCTTGGAATTGACAAAAAAGAAAAAATTGTCATATAAGAGAGTAACAAATACATTACTACACCATATGGTGAATTGCCCAACTTTTTAATCAATGCCAACCAACGGCTATATATATATATACACGATAGTATACATTCTTATTGGCAAGGGTGAGTTCATTTTGAGACTTGAAAAGGTATATATTAAGCTTCTCATCATATGCATGAAAAAATATTGTCACAATATTCAAAATAGTGGTAAAATTTTGCTAATTCTCTTGGTCATAATTTATCGCTTGTAATATATTTCAATTGTTTACTGTGAATATTATTATTTCTGCTTTGTTCACTTACCGTTTTATTAGCAGAAAGTGCACCTAATCAACAAAAGTACACATATAATGATGAATACTTTGTTGATAAAACAATCGTTAAGAACGTTGTGTCTAAAGGAGTAGGTAAATTATATTCCCACTTAGATGTACACGCAAAATCTTATGTTAATGACTTGTTTTAGACCATAAATTTCAAATTGTTATTTTTTAAAACTTCATACTGAGTCAAATAATATCACATAAATTGAGACAGACGAAAATAATATCGCTCCACGGCCGGCACCATTTCAGAAGTCTTTTCTAGTGTTGTAACCTCATTTAAGATGCAGCTTGCTTGGATGTGTTGAAGAAGAAGGAAGCTGACGATTGGAACATGTCCAACGAAGCTGACTGGCGTGTCTACAACAAGTGTTGATGAAGAAGGAAGATGACGATTGGAACATGTCAAAGGAACAGGTCCAACGAAGTTGACTAACGAGTGTACACTGCTGTAGAATTAGAGTCGTACTAGGATTAGACTACTTATATTAATTAGGATTATATTACGACTAGGATTAGATTATGTTTATGATTTTAGTACAACTAGGATTAGATTATTTATATTTTGCATTATTATTACTATATAGTAGTAATAGGTATTGTAGTAGGACTCTAAGTATAGTTAACTTAGGACTCTAAAATTCTTTCCTATATAAGGAGGTTGTAACTCAACATTATTTTTATCAATACAATCCTTGATTTTTCTAATCCTAGACGTGAGATTTCTACATGGTATCAGAGCATAAAAGCTCTTACGCTCTCTGAGTATTGATCCAAAAAAAAAAACCACCACACGTTAAAATTGCTATGACCCATTCTACCAATACTATGTCGACTTCCTCACTTCACCAACTCATTGCCGCTTGCTCCATTAAATCTAAGTCAACAAACTACCTCATATGGAGGACACAAATATCACAATTGATTCAGGTGATGAAACTGACGTATCTCATCTATGAACCAAGTAAAAGTAGTTGTTCCACTGGACAGACTGTTGGGAAAGTTGTAAAAGTTATGAAGGATGCAAAAGATAGTGGCACCATTGATGATTGGAAGGAGAGAGATGTGTTACTAAGGAGTTGGATCTCAAGCACATTGACCGAAGAAAACATGTACCTGATTGTGGGCTGCTCAACTGCCAAGAAAGTGTGGGAATGCTTGGAAAAAGCTTATATTCAAGCAACAAAAATAATTAATTTTGCTAGAGATTTAGGTCTCAAATACAAGACCTTTGTCATATTAGGTAAGACACCAAATTCCACCCTTCATCAATTTGTTTATACTCTCACGAGTTTTGATATAAGGGAAGATGAAGAAAAGGTGTCACAACAAAACCATAACATGGTATTCCCTGCCTAAAAAGGCAGGGGAAGAAGAAACAACAACATCAACTCCAGAGAAACAGACATCACATTCATACCGAAGCATTGACAAAAATAAGTTTTTGCTGGGTATTCAAAGCTTTTTTTTACTACGTATTCGAATCAAGCTAGGAGTAACCGTTCATCTACTCACTAGGTTGAGGGGAAGTGTTGAAGAAGAAGGAATCTGACGATTGGAACATGTCAAATGAACAGGTCCAACGAAGCTGACTGACGTGTCTACAACAAGTGTTGATGAAGAAGGAAGCTGACGATTGGAACATGTCAAAGGAACAGGTCCAACGAAGCTGACTGACGAGTTTACAACACTGCTGTAGAATTAGAGTCGTACTAGGATTAGACTACTTATATTAATTAGGATTATATTACGACTAGGATTAGATTATGATCACTGCTGTAGAATTAGAGTCGTATCAGGATTAAACTACTTATATTAATTAGGATTATATTACGACTAGGATTAGATTATGATTATGATTTTAGTATAACTAGGATTAGATTATTTATATTTGCATTATTATTACTATATAGTAGTAATAGGTATTGTAGTAGGACTCTAAGTATAGTTAACTTAGGACTCTACAATTCTCTCCTATATAAGGAGGTTGTAACTCAACATTATTTTTATCAATACAATCCTTGATTTCTCTAATCCTAGACGTGATATTTCTACAGGATGGAACTCCACCAACACACTACCTGGATAAAGGATTTGGAGAAGGTGCTCAAGGCTGGATGATTCACCTCTCTGTAAGTTTGGGAGGATTAATGATCGTCTATTTATTAACTCAATCTATTTTAACTACATAATTTAAGTTGTTAAAATGAAATGAACTTTATCTAAATTATATACAAATATTTTTTCGAAATAATATTTTCTACTTGCGTACCACAACCAAACGCTAGAAATAAATACTTTTGTCACACCCTCTACGTGTGCATTTTTTTTTGTAATACTTTGTTATTTTTAGGGAGGAAGATGGTGTAGAGTTGTGAGAGAGTGCCAAAATCGTTCACGGACTTCATTTGGGTGCCATGTGAAATTAGGTTTTACGTCTAACTCACACCCCAAAAGCTAACTCAAAGAGAGGAGGATTGTCCAAGCCTTATAAGGAGTCTACCAATCTTTTTAAGCACCAATGTGAGACTTTTGTCATTATTTAACATCCCACCTCACGCCCAGTGCTTAGCATGTGGTGCGTGGGCAGTTTAAATTTTTGGGGGCCCAACATTTGATGAGATAGCCCTGCACTGATACCATGTGAAAGTAGTTTTTAGGCCTAACTCATACCCTCATAAACTAGCTTTTGTGGTTGAGTTAGGCTCAGGTGCCATATCTTTACAGAAGGGTCCATTCAAATTTAGAGGTCACTTTAGCAACAATGAAACTGCCAATCCAGGTAATTAATCACTTATATGAGTGTGATAAGTCCTTCACTTAATAGTTGTAAGTTCGATTCTTACTATTTAACGGTATTTTAATTAACATTTGTACGGGTTACTACGAGATATATAAATGTAATTTGCAAAACTAATAGTCTTTACAATATTGCAAAACGTGCAGATTTGTTGGAACAGAATTATGGTTGAATATTGTGGAGGAGCATTCACCGGAGATGTTGAAAGTATTGATCCTGTATCAATCATGTCACCATTCGATATAGTTCAGGTAATTATAATGTATATACTCCTTCCGTCCCTAAATACTTGTCATGTATCATTTCTCCAGGGTCAAACTATATGAATTTTGACCAATAAATTAAATTGTATTGCAGGTTGGAACTTCATTAGGTGATTATTACAATGCCATTAAACAGAATAATTGCTCTGCTAATCAAAAGAAAAACCTTAGAAGTTACATTACAAATTAAACATTTTTTTCCAATGTTGCAGTTATCTAATTATTTGAGTTATTTTATTTCACAACATAGATTGGAGTTGTTATTATGAAGCAACATAATATTATAATAAGATTATTTTCTTTATCAAACATATGCGGATTCAACCAGTATGATTGATGAGACAAGTACCAAGAGTTTTCGGTAGACTACTTTCATTTCCGAATAAGTTTGCGACAAGTCTTAGTATTATTATGAGTTCGTTGACCGCATAAGGATGATCTCTCTAGATGATGAATTCCACAATAACATACTATTATTCATTATTAGAGGATGTAAAAGCTTCATTTTATATACTTCTTTAGGCTACCAATCTTCACTTTAGAGGTGCAAGGATTTTTTCTGCAGTGATGGAGGATTTGTTTTCTAAAGGATTAAAGGATGCCAAAAATGTACGTATGTCAAACTTACTTTACTTATTACACAATATAAATAACTATGTCGCTCAGACTCTTCAAAAATATCGACCAACATGTGTCAAATACTCTAAAAATATGCATTGTGGAGAGTGCGAGCAGCATAAGTAAAAAAAATACTATTGGATTTAGACATACTAACAGAAATTTAATTTATTGTACTACTAGGCCCTTCTTATTGGAAATTCTGCTGGCGCATATCCAGCAATGTTATATTGTGATCGCTTCAGCAAACTATTGCCTAATACTCCTCGAATAAAATGCTTGACCAATAGTGGATATTTCGTCGATGTTTAAGACATTTTTATCGTGTTATATGATCAATTTTTGAAGAACGATACATATGCGTAAAAATTACATTATACAATTTGTTCTTTTATTTCAGCAACAAGAATTTTCAGAAGGGAAAGGCTTCAAATCATCTATAACACACTTGTTACATTACATGTACATAATGTCCTTTCGTATTTCTTCTTGTTTCATTTTGTGTTTACTCAAACAGACAATTCACTTGACTAGAGATGTCAAATGAGCGAGTCAAAAATGAATTGATGAGTTAATATACGACTCGAGTTATTATTTGGTACTTGTTGCTTATTTGAGTTGCAGGGGTCTGCCAAAGCACTACCAAAATCCTGGACTTCAAGAATGAAACCAGAATTGGTACAAATTGTTACTGGATTAATTTTCCTTTCTTGTGGATTAATGTTGATATTATTACTGAAAATCATCACGATACATTTTCCCGGTGTTTTTTCCCACAAAACGTGCAACAATATATCAAAACGCCACTTTATACAATCATGTCATCAGTCGATATAGTTCAGGTAATTATAATGTATATACTCCTTGCGTCCCTAAATACTTGTCATGTTTCATTTCTCTAGGGTCAAACTATATGAATTTTGATCAATAGCTTAAATTGTATTGCAGGTTGGAACTACGTTAGGTGATTATTACAGTGCCATTAAACAGAATAATTGCTCTGCTAGTCAAAAGAAAAATCTTAGAGGTTACATTACAAATTAAACTTTTTTTCCAATGTTGTAGTTATCTAATTGTTGGTTTGTCAGCATTTTAATATTAATATTTTAATATATTAATTTGCTTTATTTTGGAGTTAGAAGAATGCTGAAACATTCAGCAGTTAGTGGGTAGTTTTAATTGCTACCGTTGGTAGGCATTTGTGTCTTAAACTGCCTAATTACTCATGCAATTGGTCTTTGACTTGGTGGCCATGTAATGCCATTACTTTGGCTTTATTGGCTGAATTCATTGTGAGAAAAAACGTTCCAATGAACGTTGGAGTTAATGTTAGCATGATGGACAACTAAATGATTGAATTTATTAATGTAATTATATAGTGATATAAATTAGCATGACCATATACATTTGTTGTAGAATCAAAGGAATAAATATTGTGATAGAATAGCTGATTTGGAGGGATAGCAAGGTAGATTTAGAGGGATTGAATAGCAGATTTGTAGAGATAGAATAGCTGATCTTTAGGGATAGGAATGGCGGATCTTTAGGGATGTGTAATCTTTATTTTCTCTATATAAAGGAAAGACTCTCACTTTGAGAGATATTCAGCAGAAAATTGACATGGTATCAGAGTCTTCTCTTGGCTGTCTTGTTTCATAGAGTCATATGTGGTTCCTTCTAAATTTTTTTGAAAATCTTGGTTTTTGGTTTTTGGCTGACTGTTCATCGACAATCAGTCCTACCACCTGGGAATTTTGTTCTTGGTCATTCTAGTTGCTTTCTTGAGTCTTTGTAGTTTTCATAGCTATTCAAAAGCATGAATTCACATCACTTTGAATCCTTCAGTGTTCGTTTTACTGGAAAAAAATATTCTTCTTGGGAGTTTCAGTTTCAGTTGTTTGTCACCGGCAAAGAACTATGGGGCCATATAGATGGAAGCGATCCTGCTCCTACTGATACAACAAAGCTAGGTGAATGGAAGATTAAAGATGCTCGGGTGATGACATGGATTCTAGGGTCAATTGACCCTCTTATTGTTCTTAATCTCAGGCCATACAAGACAGCTAAGGCCATGTGGGATTACTTACAAAGGGTTTACAACCAAGATAATAGCGCAAGACGCTTTCAGTTAGAGTATGATATTGCTAATTACTCTCAAGGAGGTCTTTTTGTTCAGGATTATTTTTCTGGATTTCAGAACTTATAGGCTGAATTTACAGTTATTGTCTATGCAAAAATACCTGTTGAATCTCTATCAATGATTCAGGCAGTTCATGAGCAAAGCAAGCGAGACCAATTTTTGATGAAATTACAAACTTTGAGAGTGTTCGCTCTAACTTGATGAATCGTGACCCATCTCCCTTCCGACTTTGAGAGTGTTCACTCTAACTTGATGAATCGTGACCCTGTCTCCCTCTTTGGATGTTTGCTTTAGGGAATTACTTCGTGAAGAGCAACGTCTTGTCACACAAAATGCTTTTAAGAAAGAAAATGATGTCACTGTTGCATTTGCTGCTCAAGGTAAAGGAAAGGGCAGGGATATGAGTAGAACTCAATGCTACAGTTGCAAGGAATATGGTCATATTGCTAGCAATTGTAGCAAGAAGTTCTGTAATTATTGTAAACAACAAGGACACATTATCAAAGAGTGTCCCACGCGCCCTCAAAATCGTAGGATCAATGCTTTTCAAGCTAGGATAAATGGTTCCACTGATGATAACTCATCTTCAGGACAAGTTCTTACTCCTGAAATGGTACAACAAATGATCGTGTCAGCCTTTTCAGCATTGGGATTACAAGGTAATGATGTTACATCTAATTTTTGGATTGTTGATTCAGGCGCTTCCAATCATATGACCAACTCAACGAGCATCCTAAAAAATGTTCGTAAGTATCAAGGTCCATCACAAATACAGATTGCCAATGGTAGTAATTTACCCATTACCAAGGTTGGGGACATTACTCCAACTTTCAAGAATGTTTTTGTTTCACCAAAACTCTCAAGTAGTCTTATTTCAGTTGGACAATTGGTAGATAACAATTGTGATGTGAATTTTTCTCGTAATGGTTGTCTTGTGCAGGATCAGGTGTCGGGGACGATAATCGCGAAGGGGCCTAAAGTTGGACGATTGTTTCCTATACGCTTTTCCATTCCTCATGTTCTATATTTTGCTTGTACTTGTACTGCTAGTAAGACTGAGGTTTGGCAGAAGCGTCTAGGACATCCAAATTCTGTTGTGTTGTCTCATTTATCAAATTCTGGTTTATTGGGAAATAAAAATAAATTTTCAGTTGCTTCCATTGATTGTTCTACTTGTAAATTAGGCAAAAGTAAAACTCTTCCTTTTCCTAATTTTGGTAGTCGTGCTACAAAGTGTTTTGATGTCATTCATAATGATGTTTTGGGGCATTTCACCAATTATTTCTCATGCTCATTTCAAATACTTTGTGACATTCATAGATGATTATAGTCGGTTTACATGGGTGTATTTTCTTCGATCCAAATCTGAGGTATTTTCCATGTTCAAGACATTTTTGGCTTACATTGAGACTCAATTTTCTACATGCATCAAATTATTAAGATCTGATTCTGGTGGAGAATATATGTCTTATGAATTCAAAAAATTCTTGCTTGACAAAGGGATTGTCTCACAACACTCTTGCCCATATACACCACAACAAAATGGAGTTGCTGAACGAAAAAATCGGCATCTTTTAGATGTCACTCGTACATTATTGATTGAGTAATCTGTACTATCTAAATATTGGGTGGAAGCTTTGTCTACTGCTGTCTATTTAATTAATAGATTGCCATCTAAAGTGCTAAATTTTGAGTCTCCATAATTTCGTCTTTATCACCAAAATCCTAACTACAGTGATTTTCATACATTTGGTTGTGTTTGTTTTGTGCATATGCCTCCTGCGCAGCGCAATAAACTTTTTGTACAGTCTACTATATGTGCTTTTAGGGGTTATAGTACTTCACAAAAAGGTTTTATTTGCTATGATCCATGTTCTCACAAATTACATATTTCTAGAAATGTTGTTTTCTTTGAGAATCAATATTTCTTTCCTACGATTGTAGATCCATCTTATGTTTCTCCTCTTCTTCCTACTTTTGAGGATTTATCATCTTCTTTCAAGAGGTTCAAACCTGGATTTGTGTATGAACGATGTCGCCCAACTTTATCATATCCCGACACCGATCCGCCACCTGAAACTGTACCACAACTAGAATCTGAGAATTCTTCAAGATCTGGTCCTCTTGAGCCTACTCGACGATCTACCAGAGTATCTCGTACTCCGAATTGGTATGGCTTTTCCTCTACCTTATCTAACATATCTGTTCCATCTTGTTACTCACAAGCTTCCAAGCATGAATGTTGGCAGAAAGCAATGGAGGAAGAACTTTTGGCTCTTAAAGAAAATGACACATGGGACATTGTTTCATGTCCTTCAAATGTCCGCCCTATTGGATGTAAATGGGTTTATTCAATCAAACTTCATTCTGATGGATCTCTTAATCGGTACAAAGCTCGATTGGTTGTTCTTGGTAACAGACAAGAGTACGGGGTGAACTATGAGGAGACTTTTGCACCCGTAGCCAAAATGACTACGGTGTGAACTATTATTGTCATTACTGCTTCACAAAACTGGTCTTTGTATCAAATGGATGTCAAAAATATTTTTCTCCATGGTGATCTTAAAGAAGATATTTATATGAAACCTCCACCTGGTTTGTTCTCATCGCCTACATCAGATGTATGCAAGTTGAAGCGGTCTTTGTATGGATTAAAACAAGC
Organism: Solanum tuberosum; assembly: GCF_000226075.1. Lineage (NCBI taxonomy): Eukaryota > Viridiplantae > Streptophyta > Magnoliopsida > Solanales > Solanaceae > Solanum > Solanum tuberosum. Next base: position 539,895 of record NW_006239158.1, read on the forward strand.
TCCAAGAGCTTGGTTTGATAAGTTCCGGTCTACTTTGCTACAATTTTCTTTTGAACAGAGCAAATATGACTCATTTTTGTTTCTTCGGAAAACATCTACAGGTTGTGTTCTTCTTTTGGTGTATGTAGATGACATTATTATTACAGGAACTGATTTTTCACTAATCACTAGCCTCCAACAGCAGCTTAAAGATTCTTTTCATATGAAAGATCTTGGTACTCTTACTTATTTTTGGGTTTGGAAGTTCATAATGTTGTTTCAGGTGTGTTTCTAAACCAACACAAATATACTCATGATCTGATTTCTTTGGCTGGTCTTCAAGATTCATCCTCCGTAGATACTCCATTGGAATTGAATGTGAAGTATCATCGTGAAGAAGGCGATCTTCTTCCTGATCCAACTATATTTCGACAATTAGTTGGGAGTCTAAATTACCTTACTATTACTCGGCCTGATACCTCTTTTACAGTTCATTAAGTTAGTCAATTTATGCAAGCTCCCCGTCATCTTCACTTGGTGGTTGTTCGTCACATCATTCGGTATCTTCTAGGAACATCTACTCGTGGATTGTTCTTTCCAAGTGGTTCTCCTATTCGTCTTAATGCTTTTAGTAATTCTAACTGGGCGGAATGTCCTGATACTCGTTGTTCAGTCTCTGGTTGGTGCATGTTTCTTGGAGAGTCATTGATATCTTGGAAGAGTAAAAAGCAAGATCGTGTGTCAAAAGCTTCAACAGAGGCTGAATATCGATCCATGTCTACTACTTGCTCTGAGGTTGTATGGCTTCGTGGATTACTTGCTGATATTGGATTTCCTCAATCTCATCCTACTCCTCTCCACGCTGACAATACAAGTGCTATTCAGATTGCTACTAATCCAGTTTTTCATGAGAGGACCAAAAACATCGATGTGGATTGCCATTATATAAGAGAAGCTATAGATAAAGGAGTCATTACTCTTCCACATGTGTCCAGCGATCTTCAAATAGCTGATGAGTTTACAAAATCCAAGGCACGGGAACGCCATCAGTTTCTAGTAGGCAAATTGATGCTTCTTGATCCACCAACATCAATTTGAGGGGGGATGTTAGCATGATAGACAACTAAATGATTGTACATATTAATGTAATTATATAGTGATATAAATTAGCATGATCATATACATTTGTTGTAGAATCATATGAATAAATATTGTGATAGAATAGCTGATTTAGAGGGATAGCAAGGCAAATTTAGAGAGATTGAATAGCAGATTTGTAGAGATAGAATAGCTGATCTTTAGGGATAGGAATGGCGGATCTTTAGGGATGTGTAATCTTTATTTTCTCTATATAATGGAAAGACTCTCACTTTGAGAGGCATTCAGCTGAAAATTGACAGGCTTGTCCTACGTTTGTCACAGTTCTTGAATATACTTGAACTCAAGAATAATGGACAGCTTCTTCATCAGCCATTGATGGCATTGGTTACCCCTCACATTACTTCATTCTTTATTCCTCCATTATCCTTGTAACCTATGTAACTCCTAATTAAGGCCATTTATCTTCACTATTTAATATCCCATGATCTTCCTATTTATTCCAAGGAAGACTTCTTCTAGTATAAATAGTGGTGGTCTTCATTTGGTTTGGTATACACAACACACAAGAAAAATATAGAGTGCATAAAGTTTGTCCTAAAAGAGAGTTTTATTAGTTGAAGGGAGGTGTTCTTTTTGTGGAGCTTTAGACTCAACTCTTGTCTAGAGTTGTTGAGTTATATTTTGTGATTAGGCCGTTGTATCCTGGAGGTGACAAGTTAAGAAGGGACTACTGTTGGACCGGTGAAAAACATTTGTTGCAGTGGGCTTGAATCTCCTTAAATAAAGCGAGATATCCGCGCCTCAGCCTGAAGAGATTTATTTCTTCATTTTATTTTCAATTATAATCTTGTAATTCTGTTATTTTGTAATTTTTCACTAACAATTTTTAAGGAGATTCAACATGGCTACAATTGGAAAAACCGTGGATGTCAAGATGGGAGACCTTAACAAGCCATTTTAGTTTAGTGGTAATCATTTCAAGAGATGGAAAGGTAAAGTATTTTTCTACTTAAGTCTTCTCAATGTTTCTTATGTGTTAACTGAGAAGAATCCTAATAAAGTTGAGGACACCTCCATGGATGATGATGAACTTATTTCTCATCATGAGAAAGTGGAAAAGTACGATGGTGATTCCTATAAGTGTCGGTATTATCTTCTTAATTGTCTATCTGATAATTTTATGATTATTATGATAGAACTTACTCTAGTGCAAAGAAAATTTGGAAAGCATTGCAGAGTAAGTATGATACCGAAAAACTGGAGCGAAAAAATATGCGGCTAGCAGATTTTTTTCATTTCCAAATGGTGGACAATAAGTCAGTGGTAGACCAAGCTCAAGACTTTATAATGATTGTTGGAGAGCTTAGGTCCGAGGAGGTTAAAATTGGAGATAGCCTTATTGTTTGTGGCCTAGTAGATAAACTTCCACCGTCTTAGAAGGAATTTCAAAAAACTATGCGCCACAAACAAAAGAAAAACCTCTCTTGAAACCTTGATAATGAAAATCCGCATGGAAGAAGAGGCAAGGGGCCAAGATGCACTTTTACAAACAGAAGAGAGCAACATCACAACAAAGGTACATTTAATTACTTCAAATAATGCTACTCCTGAATCTCACAAAAATACTTCTTTGAAGCCTAAGAAGAAAAAATTCAAAAAACATAATGGTAGACCTCCCAAGAAAAATAATGGTGAAAATAACCAAGCACAAAATCAACAAGTTCAAGATAAGGGACCATGCTTTGTTCTGTGGCAAGAGTGGACTTATTGTTCGATTTTGCAGATTCTTGAAACGTGGTCCTAACCCTCAGGCAAACATTATCGAAGAACCTTTTGTGGCGGTGATTACCCACATAAACATGGTTGAGAGTGTTGATGGATGGTGGGATGATTATGGTGCAAACCGTCATGTCTATTATGACAAAGACTGGTTTAAAAAATATACTCATTTTGAGGAGCCCAAAACCATCATTCTTGGTGATTCACATACTACTCAAGTGCTTGGAATGGGAGATGTCGAATTGTGTTTTACTTCTGGAAGGGTATTAACTTTGAAAGATGTACTATATACTCCTTCAATGAGAAAATAATTTGATGTCTAGTTTTCTTCTTAATAAAGCAGGCTTTAAACAGATTATTGAATCTGATCAATATGTAATTGTGAAGAAGGATATTTTTGTGGGAAAGGGGTATGCTTGTGATGGATGTTCAAACTGAATGTTGAAATGAATAAAGTTTCTATTTCTATTTACATGCTTTCTTCTACTAATTTTTGGCATGCTCATTTGTGTCATATTAATGATTGTTATGTTGGAATCATGAGTAGTTTTAGGATTAATCCCAATGGTTAAAAAGAATTTTGAAAAGTGTGAGGCTTGTAGTAAAGCCAAAATCACTAAAAGGCCTCATTTCCAAGTTGAAAGAAAAACTGACTTGTTAGAATTAGTTCATACTGATATTTGTGAACTTGGTGGAATTTTAACTCGTGGAGATAATAGGTACTTTATCACTTTCATTGATGATTTTTCTAAGTTTACATATGTTTACTTGATGAAAAATAAAAGTGATGCTTTTGAAAAATCTAAAACTTATCTCCATGAAGTTGAAAATCAGTTTGAAAGTAAAATAAAAAAAAATAGAAGTGATAGAGGTCGTGAATATGAGTTTAATTCTTTTGTTAGATCATTGAGAATAATTCATGAAACTACTCCTCCTTATTCTACTTCATCTAGTGGTGTAGCGGAAAGGAAAAATACAACTTTGGTTGAATTGACTAATGTCATGCTTATTGAGTCACATGCACCTTTAAATTTATGGGGTGAAGCTATTTTAACTGCTTGTTAAGTGTTGAATCGTGTGCCTCATAAAAAGTCAAAATTAACACATTTTGAATTGTGGAAAGGTTACAAGCCAAGTTGGGGATATCTAAGAGTTAAAGGGTTGTCTAGCCTTTGTGAGGCTAATGGATCCCAAGATTACAAAATTGGGTAAGAAAGTTACTAATTGTGCTTTTCTTGGTAATGCTTCAAATAGTACAGTCTATAGATTTTTTAATCTTGAAGATAATATTGTAATAGAATCGGGTGAGGCTATTTTTCATGAGAATAAATTTCCTTTGATTCTAACAATAGTGGGGTCAAAGGATTGAACAAAATATTTTGTCACTTCCTAGTTCTTCTACTTTGAAAAATAAAGAAGTTAATGATTTTGAGTTAAGAAGAAGTAAAAGAGCTAGAGTAGAAAAAGATTTTGGTCCTGATTTTTATGTGTTTAATGTTGGAGATGACCCTCTCACTTTAAAAGAAGCATTATCTTCAAATGATTCTATTTTTTGGAAAGAGGTTGTAAATGATGAAATAAAATCTCTAATTTCTAATAAAACTTGGAAGTTAGTTGATTTATCACCAGGTTGTAAAACAATTGGTTGCAAATGGGTCTTACGAAAAAAAGTTGAAACCGGATGGGTCTATTGTTAAATATAAGGCTAGACTAGTTGCAAAAGGCTTTAATCAACTAGAAGTCCTAGAATTTTTTGATAATTTTTCTCCGATAACAAGAATTACATTCATAAGACTTTTAATTGCTATGGGTGTAATTTTTTATTTGCAAATTCATCAAATGGATGTAAAAACTGCTTTTTTAAATGGAGACCTAAATGAGAAAATTTATATGAAAAACCAATTCCTCCTATTTTTATTCATTGTGATAGCACCGCTGCAATTGGTAGAGCTCAAAACCGTTATTACAACGGTAAATCCAGACCTATAAGGAGGAAACACAGTAATGTAAGATCGTATTTGACAAATGGTACCATTAATGTTGATTATGTCAAATCTTGTGATAATCTTGTAGATCCTCTTACTAAGGCCTTAACGAGAGAAAAGGTCTAGAGCACATCGAGGGGGATGAGATTGAAGCCTATAAATTCTTGAGTCATATATGAGGAAACCCAACTTGAGGACTAGAGATCCTATAACCAGGTTCAAAGGGAAAAACTAATCATATGATGACTTGTTATGAAAAATGCACTATCTTTTTTATTCCCTCCTTATGATGTGAGTGCATTGTTTCCTGTAGTGATTTGTGAAGGTTGAGTTGATAAAACTCTTAATGAATATATGTAGCCCATATGGGTGGAGTGTTAAATTTACAAGAGCACTTTTGACAGATTTCACCTATGTGATGTGTGGAAGTAGGTCACTTCCTATGAGAATTTGGCTTATTCTCAAAAGCACTCATGAAACCGGGTTAGCACAAGGTCGTAACGTGCTGGCTTTTAAAGCTCATGTCAACACCTTGATTATTATGTGTGGGCAGTGATATTTTATTTCCCTTAAGCAGTCATTGTTCAAGTCTGATACCACTACGACTCTGGAGTAAAAGTTATTGTTTCACTAAGTGGAGGTTCAATGCAGAGCACACCTTCATTCAGGGGCGGATTTAGCAAGGGCTATTGGGTGTCACGTGACACTGCTTCGTCGAATTTTTTTACGAAATACGTACCGTGTGAGAAGGGAAAAAATAGATATACAGTTATATATTATAAATGTGACACTCCTTCAATCAAAGTTGTCCGCAGCCCAATTGGTTTTTGGCTTGAAATTTGCAAGTGAGTTCGCGAGTTCGAACCTGTCTGTCCTCATTTTTTATGTTCTTTTCACTTGCCTTCTTTCTCACATGGTATTATTTTGAATACATTTTTTAAAAAAAGAAGGAAATTATTGAATATATATATATATATATATTTATATATATATATATATATATATATATTTTAATATGATGTTATATTGTTTATTTATTTTTTCATTTTAAAATGTGATATTGCTTATGAAAAATCCTGCTTACGCCACTGCCTTCATTATGCATAGTAGTCTTCCTTCAGCTGATATACTCTCTTATCTAATATTAAAATGAGTGAAGGATTGTTGGTTTGTTAGCATTTTAATATTAATATTTTAATATATTAATTTGCTTTATTTTGGAGTTAGAAGAATGCTGAAACATTCAACAGTTAGTGAGTAGTTTCAATTGCTACCGTTGGTAGGCAACTAGGCATTTGTGTCTTAACCTGCCTAATTACTCATGCAATTGGTCTTTGACTTGGCGGCCATGTAATGCCATTACTTTTGGCTTTATTGGCTGAATTCATTGTGAGAAAAAACGTTCCAATGAACGTTGGAGTCAAGAATAATGGACAGCTTCTTCACCCGCCATTGATGGCATTCGTTACCCCTCACATTACTTCATTCTTTATTCCTCCATTATCCTTGTAACCTATGTAATTCCTAAGGCCATTCATCTTCACTATTTACTATCCCATTATCTTCCTATTTATTCCAAGGAAGACTTCTTCTAGTATAAATAGTGGTGATCTTCATTTGGTTTGGTACACACAACACACAAGAAAAATACAGAGTGCATAAAGTTTGTCCTAAAAGAGAGTTTTTATTAGTTGAAGGGAGGTGTTCTTTTTGTGGAGCTTTAAACTCAACTCTTGTCCAGAGTTGTTGAGTTATATTTTGTGATTAGGTTGTTGTATCCTGGAGGGGACAAGTCAAGAAGGACTACTACTGGACCGGTGAAAAACATTTGCTGCAGTGGGCTTGAATCTCTTAAAGAGAGTGAGATATCTGCGCCTCAGCCTGAAAAGATTTATTTCTTCATTTTATTTTCAATTGTAATCTTGTAATTCTGTTATTTTGTAATTTTTCACTAACACTAATTATTTGAGTTATTTTATTTCAGAACTTAGATTGGAGTTGTTAAGTAAATTACCCAATGCAAGTGACACAAAATCAAGAGGAGCTTCTATCGACTCTCAATTTCATCATACTAGACTTCAGAATTACTGGAAGCCAATGAATCTCAGTGTGGTGAATAATGTGGTATACCATTATTTAGTCAGTCGGCTCGAAAAGGATGTCACATTTTTTTTTAAATAACTCAACTTTAAAATTTCTTTTTTATGCTGGATGAAATAATTTATAACTATATAAATGTCAAAGGTTTAATTTGTTTTAAGCAACAACTTTCAAAAGTATTTTGTGCCTAGTCTGACAGTGCCACGTAACACTTATTAATGAAGGTTTTTATGCAGACAATGATAAAGGCATTTGGAGATTGGTACATTGACAGGCAGTACTATTATCTCATAGACAAGCATGACTTGCCAATCCCATCAAATAAACTCCTTGGATTATGCTGCTGGGGTTAGTTAAACACATGGAAACTGCAAAAATGGCATGTAATATATATATATCTAATTTTCTATCCTCCATCTAATCTAAGTTTCAGGGTAAAACCAGAAACGAAGATAGATAGACCTCAAAGATGCCTAATAGACAACCTATGGATAGCATACAACAAGATTCCTAGAGACAACAGTTATTTCATTTCAGTAATAAATTCATTAAGCCATTACTTTACAGACAAAAATGAAGAAATTTTTTTTAGATTCTATGTAGTAGTCCAAGGGAGATTGCCAGGAGTATTCCAGACATGGATAGAAGTAATAGACTCAATCATAGACTTTCCTACCTCACTTTGCAAAGGATTCAATGATTTCAATGAGGCACTAGACTATGCTAGAGGAACTCTTGGGCCAAATTATTTCTTAAGCCCAGCTTTAAGACAAACTACAAGACCTTTTCTGCAAGAACTAGTAAATATGGGACCAAAACCCGTATAATTTCACTAATAAAATACACAGCCTAATAACAGGAGAAGACCCAAATAGCGGATTAGTAGTGTTACAAAAGAATTCACTAATAAAATAGAACAACTTAGTATTACAAATTGGAGCCATATAAAAAACTTTTTAAAAGACTATTTTTACTATTGCGCTATAAGCGGTAATGCGTTTGACCAAAGCTTGGGAAAAAAGCTTTTTAACAAACTCCCGGGAGCCTTAGGAAGAGAAATAGAAGAAAGATGGAGCAAAACAGAAGGAGTAATGCAGAATCCAAATGCTAATTGGTCTATTGGACATAAAATACAGCATGTTATGGAAATATTAACAAGAAAAATGTACAAATATACAAGGCATAATACATATATTGGACCTTAAACTTGGCTTCAAATTTTAACTTTGACCTCCAACTTTCATAGTGCACAAACAAGCACTTTAACTATCCAACCTTTTAATAAATAAACACGCGATTTTTGGAGCCAAGAGCGTGAAATGCAAACGCTACCACGTGTATTAGTGAGCCACTCAATGGCTGCCAACTAATTAAACACTTTACACGTGCATTTTTGAACTAAAAAAAAAAATTAATTAATTAAGGGTAGAATTGTCATTTCAGCACTTTTTTTACTGTTGTAGGCCTCAAAAATCACTCCTAACTAGCGCAAAAAACGTGCACATCACGCGTTTTGCCAGGTAAGACACGCGTGTTTACTTATTAAAAGGTTGGATAGTTAAAGTGTCTGTTTGTGCACTATGAAAGTTGGAGGTCAAAGTTAAAATTTGAAGCCAAGTTTAAGGTCCAATACAAAAACAATTAAAACAAAATGAGACAGGTTTTTGTAAGAATATATACACAACGCAAAGCTATGATCAAGGTACACCAAAAAGAAAATACAAAAAGACATCTCAAAATAACCAAGACTACAAACCAAGAAAAAAATATTATCTAAGGAAATCTACGGCACGAAAGCCTTATCTAAATAAAGATAGACATGTAAGAAAATATAATAATACTAGAATCTACAAAAATAGACTATCTTGTTTTACATGTGGAAGTGAAGAGCATCTAGCTAATACTTGTCCAGGTAGAATAATAGTAGAACAAGAAATGCCCAACTTATAGAAGATTTCCAAGAAACCCTGATAAATGTAGATGAATACATGTCAGATAACGAAAGCATATATTCAGTAATAAGTATAGATGCTTTAGAAGGAAGACAACAAGATTCGTCTGATTCGGAAGAAGAAACTCTAATAAACGAAATAGGATTAGAAAAATTAGACCTAAATGTCAAAAAATTTACATTTGTCAATATACAATGCAATCACCAATTTTCCAAAGGAAAAGGTTTAGATAGTAAAAAATGTTTTAATTGCACAGGATACCCCAGTAAAGACAGAAGAGCTAAATGTATGAATTGCTATATGGAAGGATGCCTCATGTGCATCGATAAGATATTTAACATCAAAGTTCTAGACCAAACAATAAGTACAAAAGAAAAAACATTAATATCTTTAGAAAAAAGGATTGATAGTTTAGAAGATAGAATAAGTAAATTAGAAAAAGGAAAAGAAAAAGTAGAGGAACTAACCAAAATACAACGTCCGAAGAAGAAATTGAGCTCTTAAACAAAAAAGAAGACTATAAATCATTTGAAGGATTAATTTGTAATGAAGACAAGAAAATTAATACTATCAAAATATTAACGAGAATAAGAGTTCAAAACTATGAAATAGAGACTTTAGCTCTAGTAGACTCTGGATGTACAAAAAGTATAATAAATAGAAGTATCCTGCCTTTAGAAATAATAAAAGAATTTCCAGAGCCACAAAGCGCCATGCAAATGGATGGATCTTAGAATATATATAAACATTATGTTAGTAATGCTCAAATAAGTTTTTTAAATACATGTGCAGACTTTTATAAACCCACATATAGATTAGAAAAAATATGGGTTAGAGATTTAAATATTAGAATAGACTTTGTTTTAGGTTTAGACTTCCTATTACATAACAACGGAAGTTGTCTCCTTACTAGAGACGGAGTAATATTTTCTAGAAATATGACTCAGACCTCAATAACAACAGAACCAGTTCCAACGAAATCTAGGTATCTTAAAAATACTGATAAAACTAATACAAATACTTTAAAATGTAATAAGGAGAAGAGTGCAATTGTACTAAAATACATGTTATCAAACAAGAAAACAAAGAAATTAAATTATTAGAACTAAGTTTATCCGATATACAAATAGAAAAAGATTATGATTTAATAGAAATAAATACATAACTTTATAATTTCAGAAAAGGAATACAACATATAGGAGTCATAAAAAATCAAAAAGACCTAGAGGAAGTAATTTCCATCTTAGATAAATTAGAAATAATTGGAGAAAGACCCCTAAAGCACTGGGAAGCCAATCATATAACTTGCAGGCTTGACATTATTAACCCAGAGTACACTGTTAAAACTGCTTCAATAGAATCCACAAATGAAGACCTGAAAGAATTTGAAGACCAGATAAAGGAATTATTAAATTTAGGGGTAATAAGAAGGTCGACTTCAAAACATAGGTCAGCCGCATTTATGGTAAGAAATCATAATGAAATAATAAGAGGAAAAGCTAGAATGGTAATAAACTACAAAAGTCTTAATGACAATACTAGAATGGATGGATATAAATTGCCAAACAAATCAGAATTAATAAATCGAATACAAGGAAGAATTTTTTTTAGTAAGTTTGATTGTAAATCCGGATATTGGCAAGTCAAAATGCATGAAGATAGTATAGAATGGACAGCTTTTACTTGGCCAGAAGGACATTTCGAATGGTTGGTAATGCCCTTCGATTTAAAAACAGCTCCTCCGATTTTTCAAAGAAAGATGGATAATATATTTAGAGACTATAAAAACTTTGTTTTAGTTTATGTAGACGATATCTTAGTATTTAGTAACAATACCAATGAACATCTAGGACATTTACAAACGGTGTTTAAATTGTTTGTAGACAATGGAATTATAATTAGCAAAAAGAAAATGGAATTATGTAAGACTCTTATAAAATTCTTAGGGGTTGAAATTGGAAATGGAAAGATAAAATTACAACCTCATATAGCAAAAAAGGTCCTCGACATGCCTGATAAATTAGACAACACTAAAGACTTACAAAAATTTCTAGGAATATTAAATTATGCGCGAAGTTTCATAAAAGATCTAGGAAAGGTAGCAGGGCCTTTATACTCTAAAACAGGAATTCATGGGCAAAAGACATTCAACATGGAAGACATAAAACTAGTACAAAAATTCAAACAAATGGTTAAAAATATACCAGATTTAGCCCTCCCACTAGAAACCGACTGCCCAATAGTAGAAACAAACGGAAGTCTAGAAGGATGGGGAGTAGTATTAAAAACAAAAAAACAATAAATATGGAGACAAGAAAGACGAAAAAATTTGTGCCTATCACAGTGGAAAGTACAAATGTAACATCCGACAATTTGAAATAGCTAAGAAGAGGCTTAGAATTTGAAATTTTTCATTTTTTTTGGAAAGGATTTGAAAATCTGGAAATTTGGCTAAGTATGGAAATCAGTGATTTTTTTGGCCAACTTTGAGCAGTCATAACTTCTAGCTCAGGATGAGTTAGGAGTTT